>NW_020203284.1:7950-21340 GCF_001531365.2 Cynara cardunculus var. scolymus | reverse complement strand
ATGATCTTTTTCAAATTTGAGAGCAGAAATTCCTTTGACCAGATTCTGTGTGGCTAGTTTTCTTAACGCATCAAAGTTGAGGTGTGAGAACTTTTGATGCCATAGCCAATTTTCATCCCTCTTATGAGATACAAGACATAGATTGTCCTGTCCCATAAAGGATTCAAAGTCCAGAAGATAAAGGTTTCCTTCTCTCGTTGCTGTGAGGATTGGGTTACCAGACTTCGTTTCTATGATGCAGAGACCTTTGCAAAATTTTACTTCAAGACCTCGATCGCAAAACTGACTTATGCTTAATAGATTGTGCTTTAAGMCTTCGACATAAGCCACTTTGCTGATGGAAACTTTTCCTTTGATGAGAGTCCCGTATCCCTTGATTGTTCCCTTGCTGTTGTCTCCAAAAGTCACAGAGCCTCCAGATTTTTCGTTGTAGGAGGATAGTTGACTTTTATCMCCAGTCATGTGCCTGGAGCAACCTGAATCCATGTACCATGGTTBCACATGHTGGTCCTGCAAGACAAATTAAAGGGATTTAGGTACCCTTCATAATGGGTCCTCATTTGTTAGTAGGGAGAGCGGTACTCTTTTTGTTACCCTTAGCCTTTGCAGGCTTGGGTTTCTTCGCCTTTTCATTGGGTCCTTTATATCAATAGACATATTGTGTGAAGGGACAACGATGTGTCATCATATGATTCCTCAGGTTTTGTAAAAGAATTAGACAGTGACAAGAATGATGCGTTGGTTGTGTTTGTCTAAACTTCTTTTTATTCGATGAAAATGAAGAAGTAAATGAAGGTGGAAATCCCGTCCTAGCATCAGTTGTGTGTACAAACTTTCTATCTAGTGCAAATTTTTTATTTAAAGCAGGCTTGGGCTTTACTTCTTTGCTTCTGAGGAATGTGGACTTTTCTTCAGCTGGATKRAARGAAAAGTTGTGGTTAGTTTTATCAGAGGTAGACAACTTCTGTTTTTGTTCACGAGTAAACTTGATGAACCTAAATGAAGTGCTAGGGCCTTTTAGGTCTTTGGCAGNACAACTTCTGTTTTTGTTCACGAGTAAACTTGATGAACCTAAATGAAGTGCTAGGGCCTTTTAGGTCTTTGGCAGATTCAACATCTTTCATTTTTCCCTTTCCTTTGTCTGAAGATTTCATTGATGAAGGGATACCAGATTTCATTGAGGACTTGAACTTCTTAGGTTTCTTGTGCTCAATGATTTTTGGAGGTTCACAACTTATTTCATCTTCAGATTCAAAATCGATAAAATATCTTGCTGATTTCTCAAAATCAAATTTAACTTGGGTTGGAGCAGAAGATGTTGGTTCAGAGGTTGATGCTTTAGTTTGATCCTCTTGAGGTTTCATCAGTGATGAATTCAATGAATTCTCAATTTCACTTGATTGATTCATCGGTTCATCGGTTGATGGTTCCTCRTTTGGATTTTCTTTTTCATCAACTGTACTTGCTAATGAAGTAGATTTGACAGGCATGCTTGGATGAATACTTAGAAAATCTTCTAAGTGTTAGTCTGTCCATCGTATCAATGAAAATACTTTCTCGTCCATCGGTCCATTGGTTGGTCTTTCCATCGATGCTCTGGATAGTGTTTCCATCGATCCAGACTTAGTCGATTCTGCCTTGATGTCTCCATTGGTCTTCTGGTTCTTCATCACTTATTGTTTTTCATTACTTTTTACATTTTGCATTATGGGTTCTAACACTATCGAATAAAACTTGGGAGTTAAGCCAGAAGAATTCAAATCGCAGAGACCAGATCCTAGAGAATATAATTTCTAAATTTAGGATCTATAATAAAATGCTTACCTGAAACTCCGAAATGACAGAATGTCACACATACCCTTGATAATACTGATTAGAAGAACGAGAATAGTTCTTAGAAACAATAGATTTAGGGCTGCTTGAATAACTATTCGATTTGGAACAGTCATAGAAGCTAGTTTTACACTGTGATGGAGAACCAATTGAGCTTTGTGCACAAGAAAAGTCTTTGACTTTCTGTAAAAGCTGGTCTCTTTCAACATTAACTAAATCAAGCTTGTTTTTAAGTTATGTTTTCATCTTCAGCTAAGTTTCAAGGTCTGTCTTCAGATCAGACAATTTCTTTGTACTATGCAGGAGTTTACCTTCTAACTCTTTCTGAAGCATTTCAAACTTTCTCTTATGATTTATTAACTCTCTTTTTTCTTCATCTGAGCTGCTCCTATCATTCTCCTAAGCAATGTCAAGCCACTTTTTCTTATTAGCAAGCTCTTTAGCAATTGTTGTATACTTCTTTGAAGTATTTCTCTTCTCAAGAGCAAATTGCTTCTTTTCTTCATCTAAAGCTTTCTGCATTAGAGCAATGCTTTTAGATAATTTATGTATTTGGCTCTGACAGTCTTCTGAGATTTCTTTCTTCTCTTTATCATTCTTCTCCCGTTCCAAGATGATCAGCTGCTCAAAATCATATACTTGCTTTAACAACATTTATCCATTTAGCTCTAGAGAGTTTATCTTATTCTCATAAGATATGCGTTCAACTCCAAACCTTTTATCTGAATCACACTTTCTCTTCTTTTCCTTTTCAAATTCCATTCTTTCAAAACTGAAACTCTTCTCAGCTTTCAGAGCTTTTTCCTTCTCTATACCTCACTCAACTCATTCTCATATTTATCAGTTAAGTCCACTTTCTCTGTATTAACTTTCTCACAACAATCCTTCACTTTTTGCAAATCCTGAAGTTTGTTGAATAACTTCTTATTCGCATCAACCCGAATCTTCAATTCTTCATCACATTCTGTTCTTACTTTATTCAAAATTCTCTCAATTCGCATGTCTTATCAGATAAAATCTTTTCAGAATTTTCTCTCAAGGTTTTATTCTCACTTTGTAGTTCTTTGAGAAATTCTTTATCAGCAAAACTTTCATCAAACAACTTAAAATATTTTCTTTCTAGTTCAGAAGATTTCTCTCTCAAAACTTTATTTTCTCTCTCAAAAGGAACTGCCATTATCAGAAAGATTGATTTAGGATCAAATGCGATGAAATCAATAAAAAGAAAACAAAATCAGTTAAGCTCAAACATACAAACAGAAAAAAAAAACACAAAAACTGATGAGAAATTAGAAAATCGACGAAAAAACTGTCAAAAATCAGTAAAAACAGTCAAAACTGTTAAAAACAGTTAAGACTGATTAAAAACAATTTATGCGATGCATAATAGTTCAAAAACATCTCAAACAGTTTAAAACACAAACTAAAACAGATAAACAAAGATCCAAAAATTAAACAAAAAAAAAAAAAACTAAAAAAGATACAAGCCCAAAACAAAGATCAAAACAAAATTAATGAACCAATCCCAAAACAAGCTTACACGAGAAGGCAACGATTTGATCAACAAATTACAAGTTCAAATCCAGATACAATGATTACGCATACAAATAAGTCTTGAGCCCGAATAAATTCTCTTGAGAGATTTAAGCCAAAATCTCTCAAGGTGTAATGATTCAACCAATGTTCTTCGAGTTCTTCTTCTAGAAAGAAATTTCCGGCTAGCTGCAATGCTTCCTCATAGTTTTTATGCTCCAATTCATAGTCCTTCACCCTTAAATTTGACCGTCGAGTTCCTCCACTGAATTAGATGGCTGCAAAACCCCTTACAGCTACTGCAATTGCAATAACATAGAAGAAAAAAGAAATGGGATTAGATGAAATTATCAAAATATCTAAGAAAATGAAAAAATCTCTTTTCAAAACAGGCATGCCAGAATATTGAATGCTTATATCATCCCCTTGAGTTGCCCCCAAGTGATTCTCTCAGGAAGTGAGTCAAATAGATTCTTCTTCCCTGGCACACTCTTTACTAGCATCATTTGTTCTATTCTCTCAAGTACAGCAAAATCCATGAGGGTAATCCTGCTTATTTTAGAACTACCCTTGCACCAAGACTGAATAACACATGTGAGCACAATATGGAATATTGAACCTTTGGAATTTATGCTTGTTTCTCCAACCTTTTTATTGGAGAGTCTCTTGATCAAGCTTGAAAAATCCGGCCATCCCATACCATCATTGTTTTTCTTGCCTTTCAATTTGAATTGGTTTCTTTCATTGATGCTCTTTATCTCAACCGTTGAAATACAAGGACTTTCGAAAGATGAGTTTTGCTGCTTTGACGAGTTGCACTTGACAGGCTCATATACCTTTGTACTTTCTGCAGAGAGAAAAGGATCTTTGAGAAGCTCTGCTGTAGATAACCTTTGAGATGCTGAGACCAAACACTTCTCTATGAATGCGTTTGCTTCAACTGATACAACATAATCAAAGGCATCCCACAACAACCTGTGAGCTTTTTCCCTCAAATCAATTGGTGAAGGATCTGAATTTGCGTCAATACTATGGTAACTTGTAAGAGTCTGTATATACAATTATGAATTTAAGGTTCATGAAGGTTGTAAGAGTCTGTGTATACAATTGTGAATTTAAGGTTCATGAATGGTTGTAAGAGTGTATATACAACTGTGAATTTAAGGTTCATGAATGGTCTGATCTGTCAGTTGATGATATGTAGCTTCTAAGCAATGTCAATGTTCGATTTACACAATCCAAGTCTGGATATAGCATATGATTTAAGATTCAAAGATTGAATAACGATCAATTTTACCAGCATCACAGTCCAGAACTTTATCACAAGCAGATGGAGGAATGATGCCGCATAACAGCAATTTCTATAGCACCACAATAATTTGATCCGTTTGTAGCTCTTAACCAGCCTGCGTCTTTTTGCGAAGAAGAACAAAAACAAAAACTTGCTACCGAGTGCGATAAAGATGAAATGGTCAATCGCGATTTAGTTCAAATACAAACAAGAGTACCAAACGATTTAATGGAATTGAGTGATTTAGAGAAAATTGATGATTTACATAAACTCCGCTCAACCAATGAGTGATTTAAACCAAGTTCCTAAATCGACTAAGTCTTAATCGCTCAAAACCAAATCTCAATCGCTCAAGCCTAAACTTAAATCGATCAAGCTTGTCTCTTAATCCCTCAAAATTATCACTCACTGCTGTTTCTTAATCGCTCAAGGTGAAGTCTAAATCCGTTCAAATTCTAAGCCGCTCAAGACTTATCCAGATTAGAATAAATCGGTCAAGAGGTGTCCGATTTATGGAATATGAAAAAACTAAGTGGTAATCCGGACAATAAATCGCTCAAGGCATAGGCGATTTAGAAGAACATCGGTCAAGACTTGTCCAGTTTAAGAATAAACCGCTCAAGAGTCAATCGATTAAAAGATAAATCGCTCAACAAAGAACACTAAATCGCTCAAAGTGAAAGATTAAATCGCTCAAAGTGGACCCGAGGTTTCAATTAAATTTACAAAGTCTTCTGATTTAATCATCAAAGAAAAGACAAAATGCAGGTTCTGTTTGATTATAAAAACTTAAATGATAGCTATAAAAATCAAGACTCTATACTTTCAACAGATTATTTTCACAGTTATTCTAAAGCAGAGCTTGAATCAAAACCTGTTGAACCAAATTTTTTTTTACTCCAACATTAATTTCAGAAAAACAAGTAGTTCAGTTGCAAAAAAGATTTTAAATGAAGAACAGTTTTCATTTAATCAACAAAAACAAGATTTTTTAAATAAAATTGAAGATTTACAAAATTCTAAAGCAAAAACGGAACATGTTGAGTCTGAGTATTTTTCGTGTGATAAATCTTTAAGTGAAGCTTCTGATTCAGAAGAAATAAATATTTTAAATGAAGAAATTAATTTTTCAAATATCTTGAATTCAGAAGTCTGTTTGGATGATGAGATTGATCAGTTTGACTTTTCTAAGAAATTACCTAGTCATGAAAATTTTCTTGTTAAAAATGATATGACTGAGGATTCTGGTTTAGCTTCAGATTTAGAAAAGAATTTTAATGAAAAACCTGTTTCCGAGGATTTGTATTATAAAAAGAATAAAACAAAAAAGAGTTCGAGGAAACAGAAGAAGCTTACTAAGAAAATTGAACAAAAAGTTCATCATTCTTTTAAATCTGATGATTTTATTTTTCCTGTTTTCAGATAACGCGATGAAGTTTAAGAAGGTTTGGAGAGTAAAAGAAGAATAAAAATCTTCAACTCGACAAAAGAAGAATCATTTTACTAAGTTTGTATTAAATGATTCTACATTGAATAATTCTGTAAAAAGATATTTAGTTGATGAATTGTTTGATATTAGAAATGGTAAAAATAATTCTTCTCCTTGTGGATTGAACGAATTACTTAATTCTTTTACTTCTTCTAAGCCTTATCATTTCATGCATTCTGCTTTAACTGTTTTATCTAAGAAATTTCATATTAAAGAACAATGGTTCGGTACTTACAGTATACCACCAACGAGAACTGTGCTTAAAGGACCCAAACTAAAATGGGTACCAAAACCCAATTGAGTCACTTTTGCAGGTTAACCGGCATGTGTGGTTCTTAGACTCCGGATGTTCTAAGCACATGATTGGTAGAAAATAATTATTATCTAACTATGTTGAATCTTTTGGAGGTACGGTAAGGTTCGAAAACGATCAATACATGCCTATCCTTGGATACGGTGACGTAATTTCTGGAAATTTAATGATAAAGAAAGTGTCGTATGTCGAAGGAGTTGGACATAATGATTTTAGCATAGGTCAATTTTGTGATAAGAATTTAGAAGTCTGTTTTAAAGCTAACCAATGCAGCATCCGAGCTACTGATGGTAAGGAGCTTCTTGCTAGAATCAAAAGATCAAATCTCTACACAATTTACCTATCCAACACACAAGTAGATACTGACGTCTGCTTGATATCCAAGGCATCCTTGAAGAAGAATCTGCTATGGCATCGACGTCTTTCTCATTTAAACTTCAAATATCTGGAAAAGTTGGTTTGTGACAACTTGGTTAAAGGCATCCCAGACCTAAAGTTTCATAAAGACCATGTATGAGGTGCATGTGAAATGAGCAAACTGAAGAAAGCTTCACATAAGCTGAAGACAGAGTTCAACATCAAAGTCCTCTACACTTACTCCATATGGATCTCTGTGGTCCTATGCGAGTCCAAAGCATCAATGGAAAGAAGTATGTGTTGGTCATAGTCGATGACTATTCGAGATACACCTGGGTTCATTTTCTGCTGTCAAAGGATGAAGCGGCCCAGACAATAATCTCATTCTTGAAGACAGTCCAAAACAATATGCAATCGCTTGTTCAGAAAATCAGAACTGACAACGGAACCGAATTCAAGAACAATACACTCGGCTCATTTCTATCCATCGGTATTACACCAACGTTTTTGGCAGCCCAGACACCGCAACAGAATGGTGTCACTGAGCGAAAGAACAGAACTTTGGTGGAAGCGGCACTTACATTACTTACCCGTTCAAAGCTTCCATTATTCCTATGGGCTGAAGCAGTAGCAACTGCTTGTTTTACCCAGAACCGATCCCTCATTCACAAAAGCTTTGGTAAAACTCCGTATGAAATAATAAACAAAAGAATACCTAATATCAAATTCTTTTGAGTTTTTTGGTTGCAGGTGCTTTATTTTAAATGACAAAGAAGATAGAGGGAAGTTCACTGCTAAAGTTGATGAAGTGGTCTTCGTTGGTTATTCTAAGACATCTGCTGCATATAGGGTCTATAACAAGAGGACCAAAATCATCAATGAGAGCGTGAACGTCTCCTTTGATGAAGTCATTGAAGTGGCTTCTGAACAATTCAGTTCAGGACCCGGGCTGATAATTAATACTATGTGGAAAGCTGATCAACCTAAATCTTCTAATACTGATAAAGCTGATTTAGATTCATTGTTTGAGAACTTTTATGAAGAATATTTTGAAAATAAATCTAATCAATCTAATGATCTGTCCAGAAATATAGAGACCGAAAAACAGTTATCTGGTCCATCTCCTAATGTTCCAATGACTGAAACATAAGAAGAAACAGAAGTTGTTGATGAAGAAATAGAGATGGGAACTCCTGACGGTCCAGTTCAACGTGAAGAGGGTGAAAATTCTGAAGTGCAAGAGGTGTCGGTCGTACAAGATGAAAATATCCTACCTCAGCCAGATATTCAACCTTACCAGTTCCAAATATTGAACCTTCACTTGAACCTGTTCCGATAAACTCCCCAAGTACTTACACTGATTAAAAATCAGATCAAAGCTCCTACATTCCTCTACCTCATAGCAAGAAGTGGACCAGAAATCACCCAATACATCAAGTTATTGGTGATCCAACAGCACCTATTCGTACACAGTATGCGACAACTAATAAGTGTCTATACTCCACGTTCTTAAGTAATATTGAACCCACTAATGTATCTGAAGCCTTAGCTGATCCGGATTGGATGCTCGCAATGCAAGAGGAGCTAAACCACTTTGAAGCACTCAAAGTCTGGAGATTGGTACCTCGTCCCAACAACAAGACGATTATCAGTACAAAATGGGTATTCAAAAATAAAAAGGACGAAGATGGTGTTGTGGTCAGAAATAAGGCCCAGCTCGTTGCTAAAGGATACAATCAACAAGAACGTGTTGTCTATGATGAAACTTTTGCTCCGGTTGCAAGGATTGAAGCAATACAGATGTTTTTGGTATACGCGGCACACAAGAACTTCACAGTGTACCAGATGGACGTCAAGACAATATTTCTGTATGTTCTTCTCAAGGAAGAAGTCTACGTTGTACAACTGGAGGGTTTTGTGGATCAGTCAAAGCCGGATCACGTTTATACCCTTGATCGAGCTCTTTATGGTCTTAAACAACCCCAAGAGCCTAGTATGACATCTTATCAGAATTTTTGGTAAAGTCAGGCTTGACACAACCGTTTTCATTAAAAAGGAAAAGTCGGATGTTATATTGATACAAATTTATGTAGATGACATAATATTTGAATATATAAATCCAAAATTACAGCAAAAACTTTTCTGCCTTAATGGTTTCACATTTTAATATGAGCATGATGGGTGAGATGAACTTTTTTTTAGGTCTTCAAGTAAAACAATTATTTTCGGGTATCTTTATCTGTCAAACAAAATATATTTTTGATATCCTGAAGAAATTTAATTTGGAAAACTGTTCATCGATAAAAACACCTATGGCTCATGGAACGAAAATACATGCTGATCTGTCTGGAAAAACTGTAGATCAGAAAACATACCGAGGTATGAAAGGTTCTTTAATGTATTTGACGTCTTGTAGACCTGATATTATGTTTTCAACACATCTTTGTGCCAGATATCAGGCTAATCCAAAGGAGTCCCGTTTAAGTATCGTTAAGCGTATTTTCGGTTATCTCAAAGGGACTCCTAATCTTGGACTCTCGTATCCCAAGGGTACTAGTTTTGAACTGACAGCTTACTCAGATGCAGACTATGCAGGCTGTATGTTGGACAAGAAAAGCACTTCGGGGAATCTACAGTTTTTGGGAGACAAGTTAGTCAGCTGGGCATCAAAGAAACAGAACTGCGCATCCATATCTACTGCTGAAGCAGAATATGTAGCTGCTGTAAGCTGCTGTTCTCAAGTTTTATGGATGCAGACACAGCTCAGAGACTACGGGTATTATTTTAACAAAATTCCCATTTATTGTGATTCTAAAAGTGCAATTGCTATTTCTTGTAATCCTGTTCAACACACAAAAACCAAACATATAGATATCCGGTATCATTTCATTAAAGGTCATGTAGAAAAAGGAACCATTGAATTGTATTTTGTAAATACATAATTTCAATAGGCTGATTTATTTACGAAAGATTTAGATGAAAAACGCCTTAGCTTTCTTGTATCTAAGTTAGGTATGCTTAATTTGAAAATTTGAATTTTTATTAAAAACAGTTTAATTTATTGAATTGTATTTAATTCAAATTCATTTGGTTAAATATCTGTATTTTTAAATACAAGTCAGTGTTTCAATTTTTCAATCTGATTTTAAATTTCTTGATAGTGGAAATCTATATTTGAGGGGGAGTGTGGAATTTTATCTGTATTTTGTTTATCTGATCATATTTTGAGGGGGAGTGATTTTATCTGTTTTGGACTAACAGTTTAAATTTTTCTTACACGTTTTTTAAACATTATCTAATTTTTGAAAGATGTAGAGTTTAAAAATATAAGTGTTTGGCCGATTTAGACTAATCCGGACCACACTTGTCCGATTTATTGCAAATTCAGACAACGTAGTATCCGATTTAGACTAATCCGGACAAAAGGCTATATGATAAACTTTATCCGGATAAGGTTAGATATGTTTACAAGGAGTTGAGCGGATTTCTAAATCGCTTGGTTTCTTTGAGCGAATTCTTAAATCGCTTATCTCATTTGTGCTTTCAAGTCTTTAAATCGCTTATTTGTTGAGCGATTTAACTCTTTCGTTGAGCGATTTAAGTCCTTCTTTGAGCGATTTATTCATAAATTGATTGACTCTTGAGCGGTTTATTCTTAAACTGGATGACTCTTGAGCGGTTTATTCTTAAACCGGATGACTCTTGACCGGTGTTCTTCTAAATCGCCTATGCCTTGAGCGATTTATTGTCCGGATTAACACTTTGTTTTTCATATTCTCTAAATCGGACACCTCTTCTCCGATTTATTCTAATTCGGATAAGCCTTGAGCGGTTTAGAATTTGAACGGTTTTTGACTTTGACTATAAATACTTGATCGATTTTTACACTTCACGTTTAACTTTTACCTTAAATCGATTGTCACTATTCATCATCGTCTCCGGCTAGCAAATCGCTCAAGGTCTTCACATTGAACTCAATCAACTCTGTTTCTTCTCTATTCTACTTCAAAGGTTTAATTTTGTTTTATTTGATCCCAATTATTAATTCCTTGGCTTCATATTCCTAGACTATGACGATTTTTTGGACTAATAACTAATGAATCTCCCAATACTTTGAATTTGAATCGAATGAATACTTAGGAGTGTAAATCGATTGAAACTAAAAAGAGTCAAAACCTAATTAATCGATTCTAATAAAAATTGTTTAAGAAGTTAATCTTTTGTTATGACCGATTTTGTCTTAGGTTTAGTTTAGATTTTAGTCTTTGGTTGATTTAGTTTTTGTTTAGATTAGTTTTGGTTGATTTAGGGTTTTTCGTGTTTTAATTGGATTATTGACCGGAGAAGGTGACCGGAGTTTACTCCGATCAACCTTAAGCCGGTTGATACTTGTCCGGTTTAAGTTTTTGACTTGGATTTTATTTTTGTTTTCTTTTGTTGACCGAATTTCTAATCCGGTTGATTTTTTTTAGTTTTTTCTTTTAAGTAATTTTTTTTAGTTTTTAGTTTTATTAGATTTCTTTTATTTTTTGTTAGAATTTTTTTTGAATTTTTTGTTTTATTTTTTTTTAGTTTCTTTTAGTAAATTTTTTTTAGTTAAATTTTTTTTTAATTCTTCAAATTTTTTTAGTCTTCAAAATTTTTTCAATTTCTTTTCGAATATATATATTTTTTCATTTAGAGAAATTTGCATTGTATTTCGGGATCTAATTTTTTAGATATTTTACAAGTAAATGGTGGATATTCAACATCAGTCTAACGAGGAATCCCACATTCCCTCTGTCAGGTCTGACAACATACCTAACCCTCCTCAACCATTTAACCAACCTATACCCGCAAAAACACTATCCCTCAATGCTAATACCTAGAAATTAAACCAAACAACCATTCTTTCAGCATCAATATGCCTGCCGAGTACCAAATAATTCCAGAAATACTACGCAGACACCCTACTGCCAATTCTCTTTCTACCCACACACCAGTTCCAATTTGTGTATTTACAACAGTTTTGGAATACCCTAACATTGGCCAAAGACGGAGAAATATACTACTTCAAAGGAGAAGTAGATGAATATGTCAACCGATTGACATTAAAAAGACTTAGAAGAATTCTACGTGTTCCTGGACCAGGCTCCACAGGGTTTGAAACTCTTATTACTGACGACGAACTATGTCGTGACATCAAACGATTAGGATACTCGTAAGAGTTGACTAACTCGTCTTAATTTAAATGGCGTTTCCTACCGTCGATCTGGCATCTACTATTTTCAATTTTGAACAGATGCCTGACTTCAAAAACTGCGGGAATCGACATGTGCAGTAGTTCATTCCTTAACTTCTTCCATGGGATAGTCTTTACGCGCAAATATGATTATGCCCTAATCATATGGAATGAACTGGTCAAGCTTGTTAATGCACAGAGATTTCCATCCAAAGCCAGAATGTCCATGCCTTTTCAATGGTTTCTGCAACTGTTCATAAAAGCAACTCTCGGCCAGAGCTAATAGTGAAATGGGGCTGACGTTCGTCATGACAAGAATTCGGTAACATACCAAGGTTTAAGATCTGGATTCAATCATGGAGATTCCACCCCAAGCTATTTTCCTTTGCTGATCAGAGGGCTCAGTGTGTTATAGATTATAGGCAAGTGATAGATCCTGTAGTTCAGCCAGAACCGGTTGAACTTACCTCGGGATCACCCTAAGTCTCAACTGAGAGAGAGGGTTTAGCTGTGGGTGAGAGCGTTCAGGAACACGGGTTACATGAACAGGGCAGTGAGTTGAGGGAAAATGTAATTGAGAGGGGTGAACATGAGCGGGGAGCCTCTGATCAGCACAATACTTCATCTGATAGTACTTCCTCCACTTTATCAAGTTCGGAAGATACAGTATCTGACAATCAGGAAACTCTGGGTGACGAGGATGACAATGACAATGATGATGATGATGACAACCATGCTCAACCGATTCCTTCACAGAATATTCAAATAAAAGCAGTGGTTGATAATATTGATGAGATCTTTCCAGAAATTTGAACCTCCACAAACATGTCCAAGCCTGCATTCTCTGTCCTTTAATGTTGACGATTTTGGAACTAGACCTGATGACTAGATCCTATGCTGGAAGACTTGTCAGATATTCCAGTAGAAGGAGGAGATGAGGGAGCTGAAGTAGAAAATGCTGAGAGGTTGAGCAAAAGGGAAGTAGAAGAATATGGTGAGTGCGTGAGTAGAGCACAAAATCAAGATCAAGCTCCTATCCTAGTGGATACACATAGCCAGACACCCACATCTGCTATCAACATTCATTCATTGAACATTGATGTTAGCTCTCATTTCATTTAATGTAAAAGTATGGAAAAAGTAAATACTGCAAGTGTTGACAGAAGAGGTTCCACCACAGAAGACGGAGGACCAACAATAGAAGATGTTCAATCGTACAAGTGAAGAGTGACAGAACCTCTGTTGTCTATCACAGAGGTTCTGGAAACTGGTCCTATGTAAACAAAGCGTACAAGTCTAAGATGACAAAACCTCTGTTGTCTATCACAGAGGTTCTGGAAGATGATCCTCTGG
>NW_020203284.1:2672-7860 GCF_001531365.2 Cynara cardunculus var. scolymus | reverse complement strand
TCTGCAGTTTTATCTTCTGTGAAGAACTTCTTTACTGTTTTACTTAGGTTAGTTAGCTGCTCGTGCTTATCACGTGACTATGTTTGTAATCTGCTTTATTTGAATGACTTAGATGAATTTGTACGTCTAGGTCATGTCAGAAAAGCCGTTAGGAACGAGTATAAATAGCAGCGTAGGCCTTTGTAATTCAGTGTGCTTCCAACTATACACTTGCACACCCAACCCGACGACTCAACTGGTTCTCAACAGACAAATGTTTCATTTCAACACGGCGACTTAGCACATATTCTATCTACTTCTCACTTGGAGAATGTAGATATTGAAACAAGTAGGCCACTGCCCCAACCTACGACTTTGATTCTATGCACCTCGAGTCTAGAGCCAATACACTTAGGTACACTAAAGTCTCGAGCATCTGTTGCTCCAATTGTAGTTCTTCGTGAACTAGACGGAACGACCATAGTGGTGTCAATTGACCTCTCATAAGGACCAGTCGGAAGTCCTACCAGTGCTATCACTATGCCAACACTGAATGTAGGCACAACAATTTACTCAACTGTTGTCTCAACTGGTAATCTAAGTGATCCAAGAGTTAGTTTACCAGACTTTGTGTCAAGGGAATATCTGGACGGTGCCCTAAAGGCTGTTCAAGACAATATGGATGCTCAGATTGCTAGTTTGAAAAGGCTGTTGAATGGGAAGGAGCAAATTGAAGAAGACCAACCATCTACGCCATCACCACCGCTTGTACCTGAGCCTCCGACGGTACAAGAGCAATCAGTGGACGAACTCAAACTTAAATCCTTGCTATATGATAAGTTGATGTCATCCCAAAATCCTGATGCAGAAGATGCAGATTTGGTTGGGCTTCTATGACAGCAAATTGATGAAAACCCCCCTGTTCAAGCCTTAGAGTTTTTGGCCTTTCAGGATGTGGTTACTTCTAGCTTCACCAAAGTTAGTAAGTTAATCACATCAAACATCCAAGTTCTTAAAAGCTCAATTGATGCCCTTTTCGAACATGTATCTATCCTATAAGAGACTTGCCGAGCTCAAGCCACCTCACTCAAACGAAGATATGATAACCTAGAAGATCCTGATCATCATGAGGGGGGGAGGAAAAGACAAAGGGTGGCTGAGTTGTCTGCTCGTTCTCTGAGTATTGAAAGAGAGCCATCTACTCAAGACGTTAATATTGAAGGTTCTGCCCCAGAATCTATAAGAGAAAGAATTATTGAGGCAATAGTTGTGGAAGATGATGAAGAGTTGGAAACAAGTCCAGCGATCGAGCCAATGGTTGAAAAGCCGGCAGACTCCACGGTAGGAACAAGGTTGCTACTGGACTTGTCGACCAATGTCAGATTTAATGATGTTTTTGCTACTGAACTGGGTGGAGAACAGGATTTCGGAGAAGACATAGATAATATTGATGAATGATCTGGGTTATATTTTGACTTTGAAGCTGACATCAATGATGAAGACCTAGTATTCCCAGAGAGGCTCTGGTTGTTCTTTGAAAGGAACCAGAAGGGCTCTGGTTAGTCCTCATAATTGAACCAGAGGCTTCTAGACGTTGATTTGAGAATCATGCAAGTCTTTACTAAAGTTTTAGTTAAACCAGAGGCTTTATATTTATAGATAAGAGCGAGAACTTTCAAAAAGTTTTTATACTTAGATGTTTTCTTACAACAAAAGACAGACAAGAGAGACTCTGGTTGGCCTACGCGGGTTGAACCAGAAGCTCTGGTTGGTTTTGCATTTTGAGCTAGAAGCTCTGGCTAGTAGAACCATTGCTCTGGTCATACAAGATCCTTCCAGAATGTATTTTTAAAACTTGGGGACACTATTTTAATATCTACGGTGTTGGTCTATATAGGATCTGAATTCAACTTTGGTATTGATATAATACTCTAAATAAGCTCTAAAACAATTGAAGTGCAGCGGAAATATTAATAAGAGCAAATCAGAGTAAGTAAGTGATTAGAATTTCTAAACACACTAGGAACACACAATCACAACGAAGAAGATGAATGCAAGAAGATTGCTCCAAAGGTTTTTCAATTCATTCAATTGAAAATTTTGACAATTACAATACTAGAAACACACAGTTTACAAAGGCCCTATCCGCTATTTATACTAGTTCCTAACGACCTTAGAGACTAGATCTTGACACGTGTCTTCATGGTCGTCCAAAGAAAGTCGATTAAGTCCTAGTCACGTGAGAAGCACATGCGGCTAACCACCTTTGAAAACTGTTAGAACAGAAACTTCACAGAAGACGAAAACTTGCATGTTCTTTTGATCAGAGGACTATTTTCCAGAACCTCTGCGAGACGCATCAGAGGTTCTGCCACTCCTCACTTGTTCGCTCATACGGCTTCTGTCGCTAATCCTCTGTTGTCTTCTGTGGAGTTAACCTTCTGTCAAGACTTGCAATATACTTTTTCTCTACTTTTACAAGATAAGAATAATGGAGCTAACAATCTCCCCCTAAGTATTGAAAAAGTAATTGTGGATAGTTGGGAGCAAGATTTGACTTAAGGAAACATACAAGAGAAGATTAAACTCATCCTCTGCAAAAAATTTACATTACTGAAAGAATTAAAACTTGTGCAGGCCTACACTATTACAAAAGATTACTCAACAGCAGAATCTGGATAATCATCTACAACATATTGTAAATCAGTCTTGACAGTCTTGTAGACCTTGAAGATCCATTCCCTGAATGAGACTTGTATTTTGATGGTTTCCAGAAGGTCCATTACTTCATCCGCCCTTATTCGCCCTTTCTGCACCTCTGCCACCACCGAGTTGAAAACACATTCAAGGGACTCTATTGAATACTTATGCACCTCTTTTGGATCGAAGAATCTTAGTATCTCATCCTTGTCTAAGAAAACAAACCCAAAGATGGGATTGTGGATAATAGTGTTGGGATGGAACCTTTGCAGCCAAATGGGTCTGTTCTTTGGAGGAGTAATCTTCAGCTCTGGCTGGGCCAACCTCATAGCAATATCGAAGTCTTTCTGGCTGTAGAATTTGACTTGGGCATGCATCACCTCTATTAGCCTTCTGAGAGAAATCAAGTAGCTTGATCTCCTCTCCATGTACTTGTTCAGGATCTTATGCAAGAAGATTAGATCAAATACGCACATATTATGGAGGTTAGCATCTGTAAAAGTGTAGAGGATTCCATCATCCCTCTTCACCATATATTAAGTGTACAGCACGGTCTTCTTCAGCATGGTGCGCGGATAGATGGTTTCTAGTGAGCAAATAACATGCTCTGAGAAGACCTGCACTGGTGGCTTGGTGAGTTTATAGAAGTGAAACTTTGTTTCGACAGAGGGCATGCCAATTTGCTCTAGATTGTATAGGGGCTCTGTGTCCGTTGATGAGTAACGCCACCGCATAATCTCTTCGACAGTGGTTACGGGCTCTGTACGCGTCTTCTACGTAGGAATCTTGTTCATTGAATCAATAATTTCAGAGACCCTCCCCACTGTGGCAGACTCTGGCGTTCTGGTGTCTTCTTCAAGTATTGTCCTCTGGGTAGACCCCTCTGGTAGGATTGGCTTGATTGTTCCTAACAGAGCATCGAACGTACCCGTGGACGTTTCTTCAGGTATCTTGGCTAGTTTGGAAGAGCCTTTTCTGACTTTGGGGATGGGAGCTCTGCCTTTCTTCATCCGAGCCTCTGCCATAGAAGCCTTGAGGGATTGAATCAGATCAGGGTCGTCATATTCATCTTCATTAATCTCCTCCAGTGTCTTAGAGCTAGACCCTTTCTTTGGCGACTCCTCTACTACTTTACCCTTGCCTTTCTCCGTAGGCTCTAGAGATTTTTCTTTGGAGAATAGGGCTGCAATAGAATCCACTATTTTCAGTGGTTTGGCAGAGGTTGATTTCTTTGGCTCTGTCTTCTTCTCCCCCTCATGACGATCAGGGTCATTGCCTCCCTGATCRTCATGGATTTGAGTAGCCTCTGCCTTGCACGAGGTGAGGGGAGCCTTCTTCAAGCGCCTGAGAACTCTGGAGGACGCCTTCTCCATCTTTTCTATTACCATTTCAGCATTCAGAGTGGCGGTGTTGATATCAATCTCTATGGCCCATTTCATGGTAGAGATGCAACGATAGATTTTGTTTTGGAATGAGTGACCTTCTTTGATGAGTTGCTTCGTGCAGTCTCTGATGGATTCGTTAGTAGCTCGGGCGTCTTTAAGAAGATGGTCATGGTGTTTCCGCACGGTTTCTCCGAGGGGCTCAACCATTGCATCTATCTCTCCGCGAGTGGCTAGATGGTTAATGTTAGGCTTGGAGGATGAGGAGTCGACGCCAATAGTTATCGCAGAGGAGAACATCTCATTTCATCCTTGAAGGCGGAGTAGTTTGTGTAACCGACGGAAATCATGTCTGCAGCGTACTGGGCAGCGACCTCTGTCAGTTCTGTCTTGAGAGTGTTGATGGAAGAAGGATTGAGAGACAGTGCGCTGAAGGCTTCTGTGAGATCAGCCTTGTTGAGGGCAGAGCTCTGAAGGGCTGATAAGGTCACCTTGAGTTCAAAAGTTGTAGAAGTCAACTCCTTCAGAGCCTCTGTGAGAGGTGTAAGTACCTCTGTTGTCGGAGAGGAGGAAAACAAGCTTTTCAACTCATCCAACCTCTTGAGTACCTCAGTGGTGAAGGTTTGTAACTCCTCCTTCGTTACATAGGCACGCGGGGAACCTAGATCACCAACACATGGTGACCTAGTAGCCTTGGAGTGTAAGGCGCCCTCAGTGATCGATTTGGCATTGTCAACTCAGGGACTTCCACCAGATCCTCGGACATCCCCAATTGGAGAGCCTACCGGTGTTCTGTCAATTATTGCCTAATAGGTTCAGAGCCTAATTTGGCAGAGGGATCGAGTGAAGACTTTGCGTGTTCTAGACCCACAGCCTCGGTGATTCTCTCGTATGCCTCTGAAACATGACTGGGTGGTTCACTCACGTATGGAGGGGCAACGGATGACTCTCTTGGTAGTGTCGAGTCCTTGGGCGAATGGACTCTTATGATAAAACTACCATCCTTTTGAGAGGATGATGGAGTAGAATAGGGTTCCCGGTTTGTGCGTTCGACAGAGGACGAAAGAAAGTCCTCTGCGAGGTTAGTTGGTTCAGGGTTCAGCGTGTGCACGCTTTCTTCAATAGGG
>NW_020203284.1:0-1334 GCF_001531365.2 Cynara cardunculus var. scolymus | reverse complement strand
ACGCAGGGTCTCAACGTTCATCTCCATTGGTACAAGGGATTTGATTATTGGGTGTGATGCATAGCCCACTATGCTTAATCCAACATCTTTCAGGGTGCAGATGTACGAACTGAGTAGAAATTGGGTGAGATAGGTTTCAGGGTAGGTTTTGTTGCGGTGAGTGCGTAATAGATGGGGTGATTACGAACGATCTCCAGTAGTGGATAAGTGTATTCAGGGAAGCCATTTGAGGATGGAGCGAAGTAGTAGTTGTTAGGTTTCTTTACCAGCATCACTTTCTCATATCGATTCTGTAAGAAACATATGGCATGAGAGGTCAGTGCTTGAGATTGGTTCACTTCATTATTGCTTGGGTTGTTTTCGGATTGAGCTGAGAAGGATGCTAAGCTTGAAGACATATTTGCAGGTTTCCGGAAAGCTTGAGATTTTGTTGGACGAGTATTTAGGGAAATGAAGGGTTATGAGATGGGGGGAAAAGGTATTTATAGTGACGAATTTTGAATGTGAATCGTTTATTTGGCGATATACGTGATGAGTGGCTTATGGGAAAGACGCATCAAAATATGTCACGTGTTTTTGGGAAGACGCACGATTGATGACGTGCGCCCCTGTTTCTGACACGCACGTGGTCAACTTTAACCATTTATCCACATAACCAGACGCACCATATCAATAATAGAAAACTATAGAAGTGAGTTTTGTCAGAAGCCTAAGGGTAACAGAGCTTCTGTGATATGTACGGGGCCTTCTAACATGTTACACCTTTGTATACCTAAACGATTTGAAAATCCTCAGAGAGATGAGCACTTGCTCAGTTCAGACCCACAGAGCCTCTGATAGAAGCGCCAGAGGTTCTGATGAGCTGACCTCTGAGATCAAGATACTTCAAAAACATTTGGCACCTTCTGAGGTTTTGATTTTCAATTTAAAAACTCCCCCTTGAAGCCAGCTTCCATGGCTCCCCCAAAAAACATTTAAATCCTAAGAAGAAGGTAAGTATCGAAAGAGGACCTGTTCAAAGAGCCTCTGAGAGTTATCACAGAGGATCTGTGAAAAGACTTATGTGATGAAAAACATTTTGTTTCTTCAATAGGTTTTATTCCTTTTAAAGCATATACTCCCCCTCAAACCTTGCATGTCTCTGCAAGGTAAACCTACTAACTAAGAAAACAAGTGAAGGTTAACCAAGAAGTAAAACGTTATACAAAAAGAGATTATTAAAAATAAGACATAGAACACTTAGAACTCTGGACATGCCATTCCTATTTTTTCAATAAGGAAATTAAATATTTTCTCATCAAGGGCTTTTGTAAAGAGATCAGCCAATTGAAATT
>NW_020203283.1:4572-21166 GCF_001531365.2 Cynara cardunculus var. scolymus | reverse complement strand
CTGCAATCATACAACGTTTATTTTAGGTACCCACTTCCAATTGGGTCCTTTAGAATTAGATTGCTTAAGGTATGTCGTAACATCCTTTGATTTGGCTTTAATTTTCTTGGAAGAAGAATTGCCAATTTGTCTCTTATTCTCCCCAGAACCTTGACTCTTAGGGTGAGAGATTAAACAAGAAGAATGGTGAATGTGAGTGGATAGAGTATGCATGATATCGAAACATTCACAAAAGGAGACATTACAAGAAATTTCTTAAATTTTTCATTAAAGTTCTCAAAGAAGGGTACAGAGGTTTTTTTAGAGCCCTTCTTAGGTACGGGCTTCTCATTACAAGACTCCTTTCCTATTCTAGGCTCTGTTTTAAAATTCTTCTGTATTGGTCCCCCCTTTGGTTTTCCTGCAATCACTGAAACAGAAGTATTATTAGTCAGAGGCCATTTTTTCAATTGCTGCAAAGTATAGATAGGCTTTTGTGTTGCAGAGACAGAGCGTTGAGAATTAATTTGTTTTCGAATTTCCTTCTTTCCTTCCTCAAGATCAATAGCAGTCTCTACAACTTGTGTAGGACTAACTTCAAGATCTGAGGCATGTTCATGCTTAGACGTAGCTTTTTCCAGAGAGCTCTTTGACAAAAACGCTTTCAAGAAGAGACTCATTTGCAGAAGTCTCTGTGATATAATTTGGAAAGAATTCCAGAGCCTCTGCGGACAATTTTCTTTCAAGAGGCTGACCAAAAGGATAGTTTTCTTGAGAATCTGATTGTCCAAACTTGAAAATTCCTATTTGACTCTGTCTCATAAACCTCCTTGGAATGGAATCCTTCTTTGCAGAAGGTGAGAAGGAATCAATATAGTCTTCATAGGCAATATTTTCCATAGATAAACACGATTTTGTGTCTGAATCAACCAACAACCTTCTCCTCTTGAAGATGGGCTTAGTTTTAGAAATTTTACTTTTCAAATTATTTGAGGATCTAAAGGTACTCTCTAGAGTTTTGTTTGATTTRAAACCAGGTTTATTATCAAATTCTGAGAAACCTAGACTTATTCTGCCCAAATTAACTTTAATCTTTTTGTAAATATTTTGAGCCTCTTGAAATTTCTTAATTTTAAGCTCTCTGTCAAGCACATCTTGGTGCAAAAATTATCTTTCCTTTTGAAAGAATTCTTTAACATAAGTAATATTACACTTCTCATGCTCCATCTGCCTAACTCTTCCACCTTGTTTTTTAAGTCTTTTTGAACCTTGGCAAGCTTTTCTTTTGAAGAATTTTCTAAATTTATAAATTTTGATTGCGCTTCTTCGAACATTTTGAAAAATCGATTTATTTCCTCTGTGAGCAGAATTACTTCTTTTTCACAGAGAGAAAGTTTTTCTTTTAAATTGAAATGCTCCAAATGGCATGAATCGAGATTATGGATAATCTCGGTGTAAAGATCAAGAGATTCAGAAGAGGAGGAAGTAGAGACCTCTTGGTCGTTTATGTTAGAGGAGTCTGAATTGATGTCTGCCATCCCACAGAAGAGCTCGTCCTCTGTGTCCGAGTCTTCCCATGCGAGAAGACCCTTATGTTCGTCTTCATTAGAGGACTCGTCGGTTACTAGCTCATTTGATTGAGCTAGCAGAGACTTCTACAGGTAGTAGTCAGCCTTCTTTTTATAGAAGGCTGCATCTTTAGGAACCCTCTGTGGTGCCCTTGGTCCTTTTGACCAGCAGTCTGCAGCAAAGTGGCCTGGTTTGCCACATTTAAAGCAGCCATCTTTTGGCTCTTCCTTCCTCTGCTCTTCCATCCTCTGTGAAGGCTTCTGTTCCTTCTCTCTTGTCTCATATCTCTCTCCCTCTGTAAAGTTTCTTCTGCCAAAACTTTTGTACTCCTTCCTCTCTCCACCCTTCCTGAATTCTCTGGTGATCAAGGCCAGAGTTTTCATCATCTCCTTCATGGAGACTTCTTCATCAGAACTTTCTTCACTCTCTGCAATCAATACCTTCTTCTTCTTCTTCTTCTTCTTCTCCTTCTCTTCCTTCTGTACCTCCTTCCCTTTCCTAGAGCATCCATCCTCTACGACTAGAGCCAGAGGACCACCATAGTTCTTTTTCATCTGCAGAACTTGAGGCTCTTGGCTTTTAAGARRTCCAAACAAGTCTGCTAGAGTCCACATTTCCAAGTCTAGGGTGGCCTTCATAGACATGGTGAGGTGCATCCACTCAACTCCAAGACTCTTCAAGAATAACGAGTTATTGTCCTATGTCGTTCTCATCACTCCATACCTCTTGCAGTTGCTAATCAAGGTATTCAATCTTGAGTATGTGTCCGACAGAGATTCACCTTCTTTCGCCTTGAACTTGTGGTACTCGTCAATGCAAATCGATCGATTTTTTTTGAGTGTTTTCTTACCTCCTTCAATTTGCTTTTCTAATTCTGCCCAAATGTCCATGGACAGTTGACAGTGATCGAYGCAYTTGAAGATTTYRTGAGGTATTGCCATAATTAACAATCGTTTGCACTTGCTGCCCAATTCAACCATTATTTTGTCCTCATCACTCCAGTTTGCAATAGGACGTGGTTCATAGTGCTCGAGAATTTATGGAGTTGTTCCAGTGGCTGGAACTCTTGGAATTAAATTCATGGGGACATAGGGAGGATTATAAAGAAATTCACATATCCTTGGGTGAATTCCTTCCATAAAGTTAACTATTCGCACTTTCCATTGGGGATACTCCTCACGTATAAGCATGGGAGGTTTAGATTGCGAACCAGTGCTCATAAAATAAGTATTGGCCAGATTCGCCATTGAAAGAAGAAGAAAAGTAGGAATAAGAAGAAACTGATTAAGTAGAGTAAAACAGGGTAACCTGAGGAAGAAGACTGGTGTTCTTGAACAAATGCAAATTAATACCAAGAACAGAATCAATCAAATAAGAATTCAATTCCGGCTCTGATACCAATTGTTAGGACCTGTAGATTCAGCTTGTTATTTAATCACTTACTCTGGATGAACTCTTAGAACGATTACAGTGCAGCGGAAACAATTATATGAACAAAACAGAGTAATGGATTAAGAACACACAGTAGAATGAAGATGAAGAACACGAAAGAATAGCTTCAAATAATTTTCAATTCTATTGAAAATATTGACAATTACAATACGAGAAGCACACTGAATTACAAAGGCCTAAGCTGCTATTTATACTAGTTCCTAACGGCTTTTCTGACATGACCTAGACAAGTGAAATGATCTAAGCCGTTTAAATAAAGCAGATTACAAACAAAGTCACGTGATAAGCACGAGCAGCTAACTAACTTAAGTAAAACAGTAAAGAAGTTCTTCACAGACGATAATACTGCAGATCCTCTGTGAGCCATCCCAGAGGCTCTGCTGGATGTGACTTGTAAGCTCTTGATGCCAGAGGATCAGTTTCCAGAACCTCTGTGAGAGACAACAGAGGTTCTGTCATTATCGACTTGTATGCTTTTGATCACAGAGGACAAGTTTCCAGAACCTCTGTGATGGATAACAGAGGTTCTGTCATTTTTGACTTGTACATTTGAGCACCTTCTGATGTTAGTCCTCTGTGGTCTTCTGTGGTAGAACTCTTCTGTCAACACTTGCACTAGTACTTTTTCATACTTTTACATTAAATAAAATATGAGAGCTAACAGAGGCACCTCTGATCGCACACCCAGAGATGACATCATCATCAAAGAAGTCTTGGAATTGTTACTCGATTCCAATTCCCTTGACTTCGATAGAGAATTGAAAGTCACTTGGTTTATCTTGAGCTCATAGTTGGAGTACCATGAAGTCATAAGTTCTTTATAATCGAACAAGGCGTTGATGTCTCCATGACCGTCTTGGTTTTGAGAATGAAGACTCCGTAGGCTTTGAAATTCACAGAATATCCAAGGAATTTGCCTTCGTCTGCCTTTTTGTCACATTTTCCAATACGGTCACGGTCATTGAGAATGAAGCACATGCAACCAAAGATGTTCAAAAATTTAGTATTAAGGTTTTCTTTGCTTGATAAGTTCATAAAGAGTTTTCAGATGTCTCTTGACCACAATAGATCTATTTTGCGTAAAGCACGCAGTCGAGGTAGCTTCTACCCATAAATGGGTTGGAAGACCAGAGGCTGCAAGCATTATTCATGCAGCTTCAACTAAGGTTTTGTTCTTCCTTTCCACAACATCATTTTGTTGTGGTGTATTGGTTTCAGCCAGATCTACAAGAGATATATGTTAGACCCCAAACCTGTAAAAGTGTAAGTAAGAAGTGTCTTGCTCTAGTCAATAGGACTTAGTCTATAGAAGTTGTCTGGCTAAGAGCTCTCATGCAGAGGATCAAGGACCAGAGCTCTTACTGAGAGTGAAGGTTCTGTTATACAGAGCTCGTGCTATATCTCTGTGATCGTTCAAGTCTTGTGCGCCAAAAAGAATAAGCTCTTGACTAAAAGCAACAACTCCAAGACTCAGAGCCTCTGCATATGCATGCAGAGCTTCTACATATGCAGAGCCTCTACATAGTACATGCAGAGCTTTTGTATGTTCATGTAGAGCATCTGGCTACCTTCTTCACGGAAAGCGCGCGTTAGCCCAGACATTTTCGCAAGCGTCTAACAGCTTAAAGGTGGCTTGACCAAGTCTCCTCCGTTAATCAAGGGAAGTCAAAGATAAGGATGCAGACTAGTCAGCTCAGAGTTCGACACCTAATTTATAGCATAGTTAGTTAGACCCAAGTGTATAAAAGG
This sequence comes from Cynara cardunculus var. scolymus, assembly GCF_001531365.2. Classification (NCBI taxonomy): domain Eukaryota; kingdom Viridiplantae; phylum Streptophyta; class Magnoliopsida; order Asterales; family Asteraceae; genus Cynara; species Cynara cardunculus. Next base: position 16,417 of record NW_020203283.1, on the reverse strand, counting down.
AGGCCTCCGCCTCAGGTTCAAAAAACCTGCAGGAGCTGACTTAAACTATACGCAAATTCTTGTGAGATTACATTTGTTATTCAAAGCGTTGTTTTACTGCTTTACGTTTTTCTTTGAATATCTAGTTTAATCAATAGAAATACATGTTGTTCTTAATTCTTATTTTAAGCAAACAATATTTCTGCAAATTTAGAGTATCTGGGTCCAACAATATAGGTAATCAATTTGTAGAAGGGGGGATGAATACAAACACAAAATCTTTCACTTTTAAAAATTATATATTGATAAAGAATATCAATACAAATTTTACAGATTGTTTGCAGAAGAGATAAGGTAAATACCATATCTAAACAATCTAATATACACACAATTACAGATAGGAAAGGGAAAAGATTTGCTACAAAAAATAAAAATAAGAATAAAAGTGTTCTTCATTTGTTCAAAGTGGTTCTTTCTCTTAGACAAAGAGTAGTGAGAAAAGTAACTTCTTGTTTAAGTTAGTAGCGAGAAAGATTGATAACTGAGAGGAGAGCACTCAGCCATTTATATCCATTGCATTAAATGCAATTTAGAAGATACAAAACACGTCAAGCTTTTGGAGGAAAGCTTGTCCTTTTCTACAGTAAACAGCCCTTTTGGCTGTATATGAGCAGTCCTCTTTTGAAAAATTAGGTAAGTAGCATAGAGACAACGGAGTGGCTCCATACTGTACTATACTCTAGAAATAGTATGAGTTTGTTGTTTTGCGTGGGGGGGACAAGACAAATACAATCGTGTGTGGTAAGTTTCATTTAATATCTGGCAAGGTTTTAGATAGAAAACAATTGTTCTCAGTTAAAGGAGAATGCATGTTGATGATATATACATTCTCTATGCGAGAACCGGATAGAGCAACCTTATCATCCTTGTCGAAGACGTAGCATGAATTCTTAGAAAATTTTACAGTGAAATCTTTGTCACATGGTTGACTGATGCAAAGAAGATCATGCTTCAGTCCTTAAACATAAGCAACACGTTTGAATCTAGTTGCGCCATAGGTTAATACGCCAAAGCCCTTGGTATATCCTTTTCCGTTTCCTCCAAAGGTTACGAATGGGCCTCTTTCATCCTTGTAGTCAATGAGCAGAGATTTCTCTCTAGTCATGTGTCTCGAGCATCCACTATCGAGAAACAAAATTCCTTTGACTTCCTGCACATGAAAACAGATTACGATTGCTTTGGTATCCATTTTCCTTTGGGTCCTACAAAATTAGAGGCAACATCCACAGAAGCTGAAGACTCAGAGTCAGCAGATGTCTTCACTGATCCTGAAGAAGAGGCTATAGTGGGATTCGGAGCAACAACCACTAACGGTGAAGGCATAAAGTCAGTAGTTGTCTTCACTGAGCCTGAGGAAGAGACTTTAGTGATTTTCTTCACCCTAGTAGTTTTCACAATTTAGTGGCAGATTTAACCTTGGGTGATTTAGCAGCCTTGGTTACTTTCTTTACCTTATATGGAAGACCAGCCTTGGTAGCAGAGGGACACTTACTGGCAATATGTGTAGTTTCACCACAGTGTCTACACTTTCTATAGCTGAAACTAGCTTTAGGGGCAGGAAGAACCAAACGAACAGAAGAGGGACAAGATCCAAGGATTCCCTTTTTATTTGTTCTAGAAGGAACAACTAAGGATTTAGAGTCCTTGGGTTAAACATTCACCTTAAGCTTTGACTTAGATTTCTCAGTGGGTTCATATATCTTTTTCTCGGAAAAAGAAGAAGAAGAAGGTGCGCACGTTGAAGAAATAGACCTTGATCTACATGACTTGTTGGCCTTCTTGGGAAGAGGTGTTATGATAATTGATTTACCTTTTTCTTCCTAACCTGATCCCAAAGGAGTTCCTTCCAGATGACTCTTAGTGAAAGAAGACTGAGAGTAAGAAGTTTCAGGAATAGAGGAGACGAAAGTGTCGAACTTTAGCATGGACCTGACAATGACACATTCTTCCTGGTCATAGGAGAAGCCTAGACCAGTATTAATATTTACGGGGATCTGAGAGTTGATAATCTCAGATGCCTTGACAGAGGCTTTGCACCACCCTTCAATGGTAGCTTTCTCAGCCTTGAGTTTAGCAATTGCTTGCTCATGCTCAACAATACCCTGTTCAAGCTCGATACTGATGGTTTGATTTACAGTGACCTGATCCTTGAGATCTTCTTCAATCTTGGTCATCTCCTTGATCTTAGAAATGACATATCCTCAACTGTTCTTGAAGATCAACATCAAGCATTTCTTCTTTGGATTTGCCATTCAGGGCATTGTAATGATCAACCGTCAACGTATCTAATGCTGATAGGCTATCAGGGACAGAAGAAGAAGAAGAGGGTTCATTCAAAGAACATACCTGAGCAGATGTAGATGATGAGGGATCAAAGGAGGCTGAAATCTCATAAGGTTCTTCCTTGATATCCTTGGCCATAAGACAGAGGTAGGCCATGTCTTTCTTATCAGAATATCATTAGAAGAATCAACCTAGTCATGTTCTTCAGTGAAAAGACCTTTGCCTTTTTGTTGAGAACTCTTCATCTTTATGTACTTTTCCTTTAGCTTTTCATATTTGTCATCTTTGAGCTTGAAGGAAGATGGGGTTATGGAAGATGGCGTCATAGTTTTTTTCAACTTGCAATTACTAGCAAAGTGACCTTTACGCTAACAGTTGTAGCAGATCGTTGAAGCCTTGTCAATGGGATTTGAGTTTTGCTTAACCGAGATGGTCAGCGAGGGAGATCTACGGAAATTGCTTTTTCAGGAAAACCTTCTACAAGATTCGGTTAGAAGGGCTAGTGACTCATCAAACTCTGCAAGATCAGAATCTAACAAGTCAATAAAAGTTAGTAGGGTCTAACTTTGTTAAAAAAAGACGAAACATGAGGATTACAAGAAGATAAGAGATCAACTGAAAAATCCACAGAGATCCAAGCTAACAGAGAGCTTTTCATTTCTGTGGAATCTTTATTGAGATTCCTCTTCAGCTAACGAGACTACTCATGATTAAGAAGTATCCCATAAAGAGAACTAAGAGAGAGAGAGAGAGGACATATCATTGGACGTCTTGAGACACATAGAATAAGTATCCCATGATTCTGGCAAGCATTCCATAAACTTTATCAATGTCTTAGAGTTGGAATATTCTCTTCCAATTGTCCTCAAGTCAATAAGAAGACAGTTAAAACACTGATGTACTTCAAACAACAATTCATTCTTTTCATAGAGAAAGCTTTCATATTGTCTTACTAAATTTATTTTCCTCGACTCCTGTACTTGAGAAATACCTTCATATTGAACACAAAGTGTGTCCCACATGGTTTTCAAGGTTCTTAGTTTCATAACAGAATGATAAACCTCATCGGGAAGAGATATGGCTATTATAGACCTCCCACGAGTGTCTATAGCCACTTTCTTCTTATCTTCATCACTCCATTGATGAGTGAGCTTTAATATCTGACGTTCAGGAATCACGACAATCGTAGCAGTTTCAGGAACCATCGGAGATATACCATATGGAACATAGGGTCCCTTTTCTATATAGTATGTAATTTCAAGATCCACACCTTCCAAGAAGAGAGACATCAAATTCTTTAAGAGACTGAAGTTGTCTCTAATGAATCGGAGAGGTTTGGCAAGAGAGCCATTTGTCGTAAAAGTTTGTGCTGGTGTTATGTAAAGCCATTTGAAAAGCAGTAAATTATATAAAGACAAAGAAGAGATAATAAAATGCAGATAAATAACAAAACAAGACAAAAAGTAAGGCCTGCTCTGATACCACTTGTTGGCCCTAGCCGGATCTACAAGTGTTTAGAGGTGATTAGTTTGAAGAAGGGGGGATGAATACAAACACAGTAACTTTCACTATTAAAAATATATATTGATAAAGAATGATTAATATAGATTTTTTTACAAATTGTTTACGGAATAGACAAGGTAAAGAAAAACCTATCTAAAACAATCTATAAATACACAAATACACTCAACAAATATAAGAGATTTGTTGAAATAGATAAGACAAAAGTGTGTTCTTCTTGGGTATGTGTTTTAGAATTAGAGAGAAATTCTAACTTGCTTATATGGCAACATTGCACGAGTGAAGAGAGCACTCAGCTATTTATACCCATTGCATTAAATGTAATTCTGAAGTGGCAGAACACGTGTCAAGATTTTAGAGGAAAGCTTGTCATTTGCAACAGTGAATAGTACTATTGTCTATTCATGAGCAGACATCCTTTCATGGAGTTGGTGGCCACTAGAGTCGACTAATCGGGTCCGTGCAGTACGATACTCTTAAGAGGGTATGGGTTTGACCTTTGTGTGTGGAAGGACAAAACAATCGTGCATGGCAAGCTTTATTTGATCGCTGAATACTGGAATAATGCTGGAGGTTTCTTCAGCATTCACTAAGACTTGTGCAGTCTTCACACATATGTTGACCAGGTTGTAATCACTGAATACCCCTTCAGATAAAAAACGCGCTAGTCACTAATCTTTAGTTTCAGTCTTCGACATTTGCTGAAGGTTCTTGGGTGTGAGTTTTGTATTTTTGAAGTATAGTTGTCGCTGTAGGATTACAATACATGTTTCAGTGATCACTGAACAAACTCAGTGATGATCGCTGGAACTGAATAGACAGAAACATAATACTTCGATAGGTAAAATGGATTATCATAAAACCAATGAGAGAAAGGATCAACACATATATACATGTATATATGCATTATGGGTTTGAATTATAATAAACAAATAATAATAATAATAAAATTATATAAACACAACTACTAATTACTTACCAAATTTTTCAAAGCCACTCAAAAATATAAGCGGAACTCGATTGTAAGTTTATTTAAGTTGATAAAGGATTGCGAGTTCAAGAGAAACAAACACTTATATGATAACTGAAAATGAAAGCATATTCACTGACTGAGAGTTGTCAGTGAATGAAAGAGAGCTGGAACTCATAGATACTTGTCCCTATTACTCTTTTTAGCGACCTTTTTCAGTGACACTAAAGATATCATTGTATTTCATCATTGGAAAAATTCAAATTGTTACATCAGTGATTGCTAGACCTATTACATATAGATTGTACACTAAATGAAAAGAAAGCAAAACAAGATTACAAGATAGAAAGTTAACTATTCTAAGTAATTGAAGCCGATATACCCTGGTATGTCTTCTCGAAGCTTCTTTCTTTGTAGTATCTCCTTTTTGATTATGTGATTCATCACCTCACTAGCAAGGTCATTGTCCAATAATGATCTGAGATACTCAAGATGTTCTACTGGTCAGAGGTAGAACTTAGATACATGCTGGAAGCTGTATTCATCGTCATAGTCGATGAAAATTAATCCATACTCAGGTTTCACATGCACAGTGTTGGGTATGTAAGGACCCTTCGCTGGCAGTGTCAGGTTCAGCTTTGAGGTATTTGGCTTCTTTTGATCTTTCAGGATTTCCTCTAAGAATAATTTTATTTCATGTTCATTCCTATGAGAAGGTCCATCACTAGGGTCTGAAAGGTGTCTTCTTCTTGTGGGCAGCTTCTCAGGCATAGGATGGACAACAACAAACATTGACACCTTCTTTAAGAGTTTATTTAGGATATCTTCGATCATCTGATTATGCTTGGACTTTGAACGCTGAATGGCTTGTCGAATCTCCATCCATTCATCATAACCGTACTACCCGAGATATGAAGAATACTTGGTGACAGCCTCAAGGTTGTCTCTGGAGATGACCATGGAGATGACAAGTCCACCATCATTCACCCATCCAGTGATGGTGACCTTTGAAATCCTGTAGGGACTTAGTCGTTTCTTCAATATTTCCTCAAACCATCTCTGGTCGAGGACTTTCAGCATCAATGCTCTCTGATGTTCACGTTCAGCTTGGGAGAGCAGCTGGGCCTTAGCCTTGACCGGGTCTTTCTTCCTCAGCTTTCCTTTGGCCAGAGCTTTGATGGATAGAGACTTCGCCAGCTTTAAGTTGTCTTCCATTTGTTGTCGTTGTATGCGTAGCTCTTCTTTGGCCTTGAGGGCTTCCTCACGTTCAGCATTTGTTGAGAAGTTAAACTCACCACAACCAGAGGTACGAAGAGGGATTTTTACTCTGGTTTGGTCAAGTTGACTTCTCAACTGAGTCATCTGTTGGTGAAAGAAAGCACCAGATGTTGGAATAAAAGAAATCCTTTCATCTGGAGGACCAATGGGGATCAATGAAGAATTGAGGAGAAGGGAGACTTGAATTTCAGATGAGATAGGGACAAACCTGGAGCTCTGGGCGATCTTGGTGGGATCTATCTTCTTGAGATCATAAAATGATTTCCCTCTTCAGCCACACCTTTATTTTTGCTGGTGATGTGCTGGTTCTCTTTAGTTTTCTCCCCCCTATGATGTAGATTCTCATTCGGAGACACCCTCCTAACATGGTGTCGATCTTGAGTGATACTAAATCTTGAAGTCGTCATTATTGTCCTCGTCTTCATCATCATGATCATTACCAACGTCCTGTCCAGCGTCAAGGAGGGAGAAGATCTTCATTTGCATCGTCTTCCTCATCACTTTCCTCATCACCAACATTTAAGGCAGAGGTGATGGGAAGGTCTTCGTCAATAACTGGAGTTATAACGGCATCATCATCATCTTTTGCGTCAGCATCAGCTAATGGATGGATTTGATTGGTTTGTAGGGTTTGTATGAAATGGATGGTTCTCAAAGTAAATGTTTATCCTCTCTCTTATTGATTTGATGATAATCTGTTTTAACTTTCGAAGTTATTTTGTTTCTGTCTTTTCAATTCCAGCGATCATCACTAAGTCTGTTCAGTAATCGTTGAAACACGCATTGTAATCCTACAACGATAGTGATACTTCAAGAAGATAAAAATCACACCCAAGAACCATCAGTGAATGTCGAAAACTAAAACTAAAGATTATTGACTGGCGCGTTGGTGATCTGAAGTGGTATTCAGTGATTACAACATGGTCAACATATGTGTGAAAACTGCACAAGTCTTAGTGAATGCTGAAGAGACCTCTAGCGTTATTCCAGTATTTAGAGATCAAATGAAGCTTGCCATGCACGATTGTTTTTTTCATGTCCTTCCACACACAAAGGACAAACCCATACCCTTTCAAGAGTATAGTACTTCACGAAGCTGACTAGTCGACTCTAATGCCCATCAACTCCATGAAAGGATGTCTACTCTTGAATAGACAATAGTACTATTCATTGTTGCAAAGGACAAGCTTCCCTTTTAAAGTTTGACGCGTGTTCTAACCCTTCTGGTTTGCATTTAATGCAATGGGTATAAATATCAGACTGTTCTCCTCATGCACTACACATCTCTATAGTACACAAAAAGAAAACATACGCTTATCTTCAAGCAAGTTAGAATTTCACTCTAAAGTTAAAGTTCTTACCCAAGAAGAACATCTTTCTGTCATTATTTTTTAGGAAAATTTCTTATATTTGCTAAGTATATTTGTGCGTAATCTTAGATTGTTTTAGATAGGTTACCTTTACCTTTTCTATTTCCGCAAACAATCTGTAAAAAAATTGTATTGAACCTTCTATATCAATATATTGTTTTATACACAAAAGTTTTCTATGTTTGTATTCATCATTCCCTCTTCTACAAACTGTTCCTCTAAACTCTTGTAGACCCGACTAAGACCAACAAGTGGTATCAGAGCAGTGTATTCTTCTCGTCTGGTTTAGTTGTTTATCTGCATTTTATTATCTCTTCTTTCTCTAGATAATTTATTGTGTTACAAATGGCTTTACAAAACACAAACTTTCACAATAATGGCTCTCTTGCCAAACCTCCCCAATTTATAAGAGACAACTTCAGACTCTGGAAAAATCGGATGTATCTTTTCTTGGAAGGTATGGATGTTGAGATCCCACATTATATAGAGAATGGACCTTATGTTCCATACGCTATATCTTCGGCTGTTCCTGAAGTAGCTACGACTGCCGCGATTCCTGAACGACAAATTCCTAAGCCCCCTCATCAATGGAGTGATGAAGACAAGAAGAAGGTGGTTATAGATACTCGAGCGAGATCTATATGTTAGACCCCATAATTCTTTTGTGTAAAAGTAATAAAGATAAACAAGTGATGAAGAACCAGAAGGCCGATGGATGATTTCAAGGAAAAATGGCTAAGTCCTCAATACAACCAGAGGGTCGAGGAATCGACCAGAAGTGCGATGGAAAGAGCATCTTCATAGCCCCTCTGGTTACCAACACTTGGAGTTTTCCACTATAGTTCAACCAGAGGCATGCGATGAAGATATGAAGATAAGGTTGAATAACGCCACATGGAAGACAGCTGGAGATGACCAATCGACAGCTGGAGATGACCAATCGACAGCTGATTCTACAAAGTTTATCTTGTTTTGTTGATTATCCATGTCTAGATAAGCTTTATCTTTCCCAAGAAGATTTGCTAGATAGTCTCACTAGATAGTTATCTTCTTATTTAGCCTACTAGTATAAATAGGTGATTAGGCCTATTATAATTAGTTAACGCTTTGAACGCTTTTACTATTATTTTGGAATAAAGTGAATATTCGGCACTCAAGTATATTCTTTCAATATTCATACTTTGTTCTTGAGTGTTCGTTATTTTATTCATTTACATGACATAATTAGGTTGTTCTTAACTTAACTATTAGTGTTATTGAGATATTTGGGATCTACAATTGGTATCAGACCCTATTGATTGTTTTTCAATCAAAATGATCATTAAAATCTCTCAATTCGCTTTTTTGATTCATTCTAAAATTCATAAAAATCTTCTCTAAAAACGTATTTTTTCACTTTCAAATCTTCAATGGCCAACAGGAATTCTGCTTATAGTGTTGGTTCCCTCACCAAACCTCAAACTCTTCAAAAAAAAAGAGTATCCATAATGGAGGATAAGGATGGTAAACTTTCTGGAAGGGATGGACAAAAATCTTCTGCGATCTTTCAGGAGGGTCCCTACATACCACAGACTCTTGTTCCAAGAGTCCCAGGAACGAGTACCACAACAGAAATACCAGCCTACTACATGCCCAAGGACAAGAAGAATTGGGATGAAGATGATATGGAATGCGTAGAAACTGATAAGAAGGCCAAAAGATTAATTATCATGGTTATTCCCAATGAAATCTTCCAATCCCTCGATGCATGCACTACAGCAAAAGAATTATGGGATGAGCTGGCAAGTCAATTGGAAGGAGGAGCAAAAACGAAGAAAAATCGTAGAGCTCAATGTCTCAACGAATATACCAACTTCAAGGCTCTTCCTGATGAACCGATTCAGAAGACGTACGATCATTTCAACACATTGATCAATCAATGTCGACGAAACAATCTCTAGGACGAAGGAAGAAAATAATGTGTTATTCCTTAAAAGTCTTGGCGATGAGTGGACTTAGCTGTCAATGTCCCTCCAAGCAAATCAAAACTTAGACAGGTGGTCACTTCATGACGTCTATGGAACACTCGCTGTACAAGAGAATGATATAATGAAGAGAAAAGTATCCATCGGTGGACCCCTTGCTCTTGCTGTAGAAGAAAAAGATGTTTCAAGGACCTCCACCAGAGACCACAAGAGAAAAGGTAAAAAGGCACTGGTAGTATAATCAGAATCGGAAGACGAGACATCCGATCAGACGATGATTTCAAAGCCTTTGCCAAGTCTCTGGCCTTAATAACAAAACAGTTCCAGAGAAAGTTTATCAAAAAGCCAATCGAGCGAAGAGACTCCAGAACAGAGAAGTACCAGCCATCCTATGAAAAGAAGCCGTCAAAATTCTATCATAGGAAAGAAAGAAGAGAGGGAAGATGTTTATCCCAGATCTCTCAATAACACTAATAATCTAGTTATGAATAACCAAATTATAGTGATTTTACGAAGAAAGTTATGAAGACTCAAAAATAAAATAAGAACATTCAAGAACAGTTTTGAGCTTCAAAGGTTTTACTTTATAAATAATGAAACGTAAAACAAAGAGTAAAAGCCTTTTTCTCTATCACATACGCTCTTTTTACAATAGACCTAATCATCTATTTATACTAGTTGGCTAATACTAAGATAACTATGTATTTCTATTTTCTAGCAAATAGTCTAGCTAACAGATAAAGTTTATCTTTTACATGGATAAGCATTATTAACAAGATAAACTATAATTCCATCTGTTGATTTGTCATCTCCAGCCGTTATCATCAATGTGATGATTTCATCCTTATCTTCAAATCTTCATTGCACGCTTGGATGAATACTTAGAAAATCTTCTAAGTGTTTGTMTGTCCAGAGYATCGATGAGAACGCTTCTTTCCATCGCATCGTCCATCGGTCCTCTGGTTGAACTTTGTCCATCGGTCCAATGGTTGAACTTCGTCCATCGGTCCAATGGTTGTTCTTTCCATCGATCTTCTGGTTAGTCTGTCCATCGATCCAATGGTCGAATCCAGACTTGGTCGTTTCTGCCTTGATGTCTTCATTGGNATCACTTGTTTGTTTTTCATTACTTTTTACATTTTGCATTGTGGGGTTTAACAATCTCCCCCTAAGTAATGAAATAACAAAGTCTAATCTAGACACATATGAAGAACATACACTAATCTAGAAGAAAAACATCAACTTCCAAGTTTTCATTGGATGACAAATTTTCTTTTCATTGGTGTTGTGATGGTAGGGTGGTTGGTTATGGTTGCATTGGTGCAGAGGATGGAGATGTATATGCAGCCGCCGCCTCTGTCTCCCCCTCATGAGGTCCAAGACCTTGATCATCGGGGTCTTGGTCATCGTGGCGTTGTCGATTGCTTGGGCGGCTGCTCGAGCATGAGGCGTGGAACTGTATCAACAAAGGCCTGGAACTCAGCCTTGGTGACCAGATCGGCTAAGGGTGTAACCCCTGCAGCAACGGATGCTGCAGGTTGTGCCTCTGTTCCTGAGGCGCCTTCTTGGCCTTGTGTGAAGGTAGGCCACGAAGGACTTCCATCATGTCCTTGATAGCCTTTGAGAGAAGAACTATCTCGTGATGTTTGGACATCCTCTTCCTCTTCTTCAGCTTTAGAGGCTGAGTAAGTGAATCAGATGTGTGTACCCTTTGGTAGATCAAATATTGAGGGTAGTGGTGCACGAAATGAAGATCGCTCTGAACTATCTATGGGTTCAACATTAGAAGAAACGAATGCGTTTGTGTGTGAGAGGTTGTAGCAAGCCGTGAGGCAAAGGGGCTCTTATCTCTTCATCACCTCTCTGTTGAGAGAGGGGTTATGGGGTATGAGATTCCTCGGCTTGTTCATATCTAGAGGCTCGAAGGATGGTCTCTGGATGGCTAGCTTGGGTTTGGATTGGACTGGGTCGTCCTGTTTCAATATCCCTTTGGCTTTGATCGCCAGGGATAGTGGATGTGGGTGCCCTTTGGGTAGTAGGTAGGGAAATATGTTGGTGAGGGCCGGGGGAAGCACGAGTATCATCATCATCATCATCATCTTCATCATCCAATGAAGACGATGGTTGTGCTCCCTCGCTTGGAGGGGGGACGTCTCTAAGTGCTCCGGGGTAGCTGCCCTCGGTTCTTGGGACAGCATGGAGCGTTCATAGGCTTGGCGTATCTCACTTGTCGATGGAATGACAGTGAGCATAGCCCTTGACAATGGTCTGATAATGATGTATCATTCCTTCGAAAGGGTTGGGCGGTGTCCTTGCATTTGTTAGACCGGGGTGTATGTCTCTGTTGCGGGGATTTGTGGAAGACGTTTAAAAACAATGGAATTTAAAATATCATCTAATTGTAAGATTAATACTAATTA
>NW_020203283.1:1526-2787 GCF_001531365.2 Cynara cardunculus var. scolymus | reverse complement strand
AGAGGCTCTGGGTGGGAGAAAGAAAGGACTTCGTTAAAATTACCAAGTTTTTGCTTTGAACCAGAGGGGCTCTGGTTACCAATAGAACCAGAGGGGCTCGGGTTTCAAAGATGAAATTTTGCCAATAAATCTAAGTCATTCTATATTGTTATAACCAGGTTTGAGACAACTTGGGATTGAGGTAATTTATACAAGTTTATTATGTGGATTACGTGAAATATGCATACCAATGGAAAAAGGCATGAACTATATATATGAACGTGATATTGTGCATGCATATATGTGAAAAGATGACATGCCATAAATGATTTATACATGTATGCATGTGGTGAAGCATACATGAGGTGGTGCTTATTGTGATAAGCTAGTCGGGTGAAATCATTATATCTTCACGGTTAAGAAATCATGAATTTTATAATACAAAATCCACCGACTAAAGTTATTTCTATTGGACAAAAGCTTTTACCGCCTTTGAATTTTTATTATTAAAATCCTCCACCGCCTAGGTGAGGATATTTAAAGAAGAGTTTGATAAGGTTATCCTTATCACTGTCACTCTCTTAGAAAAGAACCTGTGTGTGAGTTAAGGTGTTCTTGAAGATTATGGGCTAAGATTAAAGCTTTTGCTGTGTGATTATCTTCAAGAAAGCTGTTTGATAAAGTGAGTTTTAAACTACTGTTGAGTATAAACTGTAAGTTTTCTTTTAAAACTACCTTTGTTTATAAACTGTGAGTTTTATTGTTGATTATATTCTATGAGTTTTGATGTTGGTTTTGAAGAAAAGATGGTAAAACTATTTTGATAGTTTTAAAGGTGTTACTATTATTGTTGGAAAGATAAAGAAGAGTTTACTTTTCTTAAAACAGTTTTGGAAATGATATCAACTGTTAAGTTGATATTGGTTTTGAGGTTAAGATGATAAACTGTTTTTAACAGATTTATTATGTTGTTATTTTGGAATCTGGTTTTGATAAATATGAAACAGATTTGTGTTCTTCAACAGCCTTGAGAAGTTGATGTTTGAATCTATTGTTGGAACTGTTTTGGAGAGAATTAAACAATATCCGGGTTTTTTAAACAGTTTGAAAGAGTTTACAGAAAAACAAGAGTTTTAAATTGTTTTGAGAGAACAGATTGTTCTTGAGAATAAAAGGTTTTGAGTATAAACCTATGTTGGAACCATGATTTGGTTTGAGGATTATGAACAGGTTCACTCTGACAGGTAACTGAGGTCTGCCTTTGGATGAACTACTTCATATT
>NW_020203283.1:0-1141 GCF_001531365.2 Cynara cardunculus var. scolymus | reverse complement strand
GATTGACCCTCGTAATAGAATCAAAGGATACTGGATACTAATTCATTTTGCAAAATCTTTTATGAATTTATGAGTTTAGAAAATAAGTTTTATATCTTTGAGAAGCAAGCTTGGTGCTTTTATTTATTGTTTTAAAATGAATATTTTCATGAGGAACCAGAGGAGCTCTGGTTGGTTCTCATTATTGGGACAGAGGATTTTGGTTTTTGATTTGGAGGATGAGCATGTTTTTACTATACATATTAAGTGGATTAAAGGTTTTGTATTTATTGATAAGAGCTTCTATATCAAAATCATGTTTTTGAAGTTTTAAGAAAAGAAGTTTTATACTTAGTCTTTTTATGAAAAAACAGACCAGAGAAGCTCTGGTTAAGCGTTGAACCAGAGGGGCTCTAGTTAAGCGTTGAACCAGAGGGGCTCTGGTTGGTCTTGTCTTTTGAACCAGAAGCTCTGGTTAGTACAACCAGAGGCTCTGGTCGAACATGAACTTTTTATAATTATTTGTTTTATGAAAAAAGTTATCTTATTGATTGAGGGTTTATCTAAAGATCATTTTTATGAGTGAGAAGTTTTGGTTAGTACAACCAAAGGCTCTGGTCATGAAGACCAGAAGCTCTGGAAGAGAGACCAGAGAGGCTCTGGTCTTAGGTTTTGAAAAGGTTTTGAAATATTTTCCAAGTCTGGTTGGTTAAACCAGAGGCTCTGGTCATGAAGACCAGAAGCTCTGGAAGAGAGACCAGAGGGGCTCTGGTCCTAAATGTCGATTTATATACTAAGTGTGGTGTGAAACCAGAGGCTCTGGTCGTGAAGACCAGAAGCTCTGGAAGAGAGACCAGAGGGGCTCTGGTCCTGGTTGTCGAAATATTTTCTAAGTGTTGTTTGGAACTAGAGGGGCGCTGGAAGAGAGACCAGAGGGGCTCTGGTCAAGGATGTTTAAAATATTTTCCAAGTGTGGTTTGGAACCAGAGTCCCGATGAATCGAGGCAGTGTGTTTTAATTTTATTTCATAAGATGAATGATTTGAAATAAACGTTTTGGTGATCTTCACCCTGCATTACATAGAAGGGAACCTCACTAGACATTCATGTCTAACCTTCATTTTTGTGTTTTCAAATTATGTGTGCAGGTAATGATTATAAGG
>NW_020203282.1:4707-22341 GCF_001531365.2 Cynara cardunculus var. scolymus | reverse complement strand
CGAACCGTGGGACCAGAGTAGTGAACGGGCTACTTCTGGTTGTTCGAAAATTAATGGGGCATATTGGTCAGGTAAGGCTCAGTAGCGTCTCAAGTGTTACATCGCGAGGGATTTACATTTATTAAGTGCAAAGAATTCGCATAAGTTTGCTATTACTTGGTTTATGAATTGAAATGTTTTTGTGCATGTGAGAACCCGTGAGCTCACCAACTCTTTGTAGTTGACCTTGTTTTTATTCCATGCTTTTCAGGTTATGAGTAAGTGATTCGTTTTTAAGGGAGCATACTTGGGCCAAGATTGATTAAGTCAAGTTTTTGATGTAATTATGAACGTTGTGTATTATTCTAACTCTTGTTATGTCGATGAATCGTTTTGTTTTGAAACTTGTAATGGTGTTATTTATAAACTGTTGCTATGACCCGCTTGTCTGTTAGCATCTCGTGTTTCCGCTTTAGTGGGGTGTGACAGTGGCATATCAAGGAGAGGGGTACCATGGGATAAGAGTGGCATATCAAGGAGAGGTGTACATTTGGATATAAGGGTGGGATTTGTATGTGTGTTGTATGATATAACTCTTTCTATTATATCCCTTAAGACTACCGTAGTCTGGAATCTTTATTTCTTTGTGATTTAAAGATTTAGGATCAAGGTTYTTATTGAAAATCATAGTCTGGATGTTATTGAGGAGAAAATAACAGGTTTGGCCTGAAACTTTAAATAAACGTTGTTGATTAGAAAAGGTTTAAAAGTGGCATTATATGAAACCTGGTTGGTTCAAAGGTATGTTATTTGAATAATCTGAATACTTGGCTTGAAAAGTGGAAAGGTACTTGTAATATATTCCTATTTGTTCATATATTTGTTATATATATGAAAAGGTTATTCTTATACAAACTTTTGGTGATTTCACCATGCAATAACATAAATAGGGTAACTCACTAGACCTTTCGGTCTAACCCTCGTTTTGTGATTTTAAATATGTATTGCAGGAGGTACAAATGGTAAAGGAAAGGGAAAAATGTGATATTTTCCTGTATGCATTTCTATATGAAGATTTGTCTCTGATGTATAGTTTTGATTAATGAACGTTGAATAATACAAGAAATGTATTTTGAATTTTTGAACCATGTATTCTGCATGGTAATTTCATGTACTAAGGGACCTGAATGGTGTATAAACATGTATTTCTTCTGTATGAAGTATGTGTTACATGCAATGTGTTGTATGGGGTGTTACAGAAAGTGGTATCAGCGCCTGAGTTTAAGGGATTTAGGTATTCAACAGCATGATACCTAGACTTAAACTGTTTTATTGCATATTAAGGGTCCTAAACATAGTTAGCACCATTGGAAATAAATATGATGGGTTGAAAGAACAGTGTGTAAGGTAAATTTTAATTACATCTRGCYAGTGTAATTATGAATTTACAGTTACACATCTGAACTTGAATACTTCATTATATTTGGGAATGTGAATACGTGATTATTAACACTAAAATCTACAGATGTCTAGCCGAACCTGATGATCGGAAAGAGTGACTCGTCCAGAATATGAGGAAATGGAAGAATCACCCGTAAATCTTCCGACTAGCATGTCCGAAAATAGAGGACGGGGAAGAGCAAGGGGATGAGGCAGAGGAAGAAGTCAGTCTCAGGGAAGGGGTCGGACCGAAGTTCATTCTGAACATGAAGAATCCCATTCTGGGAATGTTCAGGAGAGATCAGTGCCACACCCTGAATATGTAACCAGGGACATGTTAGCTGAAGAAATAGGGAAATTGCGGGAAACTCTGACATCTATCATGGGAGTACCAGCCAGGGTAGAAACAGAGAGAATAGAAGTCCGTCCCTCGGTACCAGTTACTCATAACAAGGAGGGAGATATTAAAATGTTTTTGGCATGTAAGCCACCAACATTCTCTGGAGAAAGGGATCCAGTGAAAGCCATGTGCTGGATTAAATAAATGGAATCTGTGTTCAGCACCATTCGATGTCCGGAAACAGATAAAATTCGATTTGTTGTTTCTGTATCAAAATCAAATGCTTTATTCTGGTGGGAAGTTGAGTTGTCGGCCAGAACATATGTTTTACAGACTTTGTCTTGGGCAGAATTCAAGGACCGATTCAAGAATCAGTTTTGTCCTAAAACTGCTGTTAGACAAATGGAAGAAGATTTTCTAAAGTTGGAACAAGGAAATGGAATAGTTCGGGAGAATACCGAAAGATTCATTGAATACTCTCGCTTTGCTGAACATTATGTTTCAACCGAATCCAGGAAGATTGAAAGGTATATTTGGGGTTTGAAACCCTCAATTAGAGATTTTGTCATTGCTATGAACCCCAACACCTTTTCATTAATGGTAGATGCGGCCGAAGTGACCGAACGAAATAAGAACCGACAACCAGAAGGAAAAGTTGTAGAAAAGAGAAGGTGGGAGGGGCCTTCATCTTTTCGAGGGCCGAAAATGATAAGATATGATAATAAACCTGAGTAGAAGGTCGGTGAAAAAGTTTGCATGCAATGCCGGCAAATACATCAGGGTGAGTGTAAGACAGACCCAAGAAAGTGTTATAAGTGTGGTGAAGCAAGCCATCTGCCCAGAAATTGCACAACTGACAATGCGGAGTAATGCGTCGGGTACTTGGGAAAGACCTACTGTGAATACAGGAGGGCAAGGAGGGGTGCGGGGGTGGTCCTTCTAGATGACTAAGAACGAGGCAGAAGCATCACCGGATGTAGTAACAGGTGCATTCCTTCTGAATTCGATACGTGCTAAGGTGTTATTTGGCTCTGGTGCAAACTTTTCGTTTGTATCACCACTGTTTGCTCAAACTGCATGTCTGAATTCTGTGATACTTGATGATGAATTAGTAGTTGATACTGCTAATAGTCAGGAAATTGTTACAAGTGTTTTAATAACTGTAATATTATGATTGAGGGTTGTGAACTTCTGATTCGGTTATATCCCATGTCGATGAAGTAATTTGATGTAGTGGTGGGTATGGACTGGTTGGCAAAGTATCAGGCCAGTATTGTTTGTAATCAGAAAATTATCAGAATTACTCTGCCAGACCAAGGAACAGTTGTTATATATGGTGATCGTCAGAATCACCATACCAGTATTTTGACAGTAATGAAAGCTCAGAAAAGCATTCGGAAAAGGTGTCAGGGATGTTTGGCATACGTAATTGATGTGAAGAAAGAAAAGAAAAAAGAGGAATCGATTCTGATTATTAATGAATATCCAGAAGTCTTTCCTGAAGACTTATCTGGATTACCACCAGACAGAGTTGTAGAATTTCGAATTGATCTTGTAACAGGGGCTGCACCAATAGCAAAGGCACCGTACCGGCTAGCTGCATCTGAATTGAAGGAATTGGTTGCACAATTGAAAGATTTAACTGACAAGGGATTTATTAAACCCAACACTTCACCTTGGGGTGCTCCAGTCATATTTGTCAAAAAGAAAGGTGGGTTTATGCGAATGTGTATAGACTATCGTGAACTGAATAAGCTGACAATTAAAAACAAATATCCTTTAACGAGGATTGATGACTTGTTCGACCAATTGGTAGGAGCAAGTTATTTCTCCAAAATTGATTTAAGGTCAGGGTATCATCAGCTCAAAGTCAGGGAAGAAGATGTCGCCATAACAACATTCAGAACCAGATATGGGCATCATGAATTCTTAGTTATGCCGTTCGGCTTAACTAATGCGCCTGCAACCTTTATGGATTTAATGAATAAAGTATATAAGGAATATCTTGATAAATTCGTTATTGTATTTATCGATGATATTCTTATATACACTATGACCAAAGAAGAGCACGCGGAACATCTTCGTTTGATATTGGAATTGTTGAGAAAAGAAAAGCTACGCAAAGTTGTCTAAATGTGAGTTCTAGTTGAGAGAAGTTCAATTCCTGGGTCATGTCATTTCAGAAACAGGGGTAAAAGTAGATCCAACAATAATAGAAGCAGTTGCAAGATGGAAAGCTCCGAAAAATCCTTCTGAAGTCCGAAGCTTTTTGGGATTGGCCGATTATTACCGTAAGTTCATTCAGAACTTTTCTAAGATAGTCGTGTCATTGACTAAATTGACTCGGAAGAACGTTAAATTCCAGTGGAAAGGAGAACAGCAAGAAGCCTTTCAATTATTAAAAGATTATCTTTGCAGCGCACCAGTATTGACTCTACCAAATGGATCTGAAGACTTTGTGGTTAACAACAATGCATCAAAGTTAGGGTTAGGATGTGTTCTGATGTAGAGAGGAAAAGTGATTTCTTATGCRTCAAGACAATTGAAAGATCATGAGAARMAKTATMCAACCCATGACATGGAATTAGCTGCAGTGGTATTTGCTCTGAAAATTTGGAGACACTATCTTCTGGGAACGAAATGTCAGATTTATACTGACCATAAAAGTTTACAACATCTGTTCAGCCAGAAGGAATTAAATATGCGACAGCGTCGGTGGATTGAACTGGTTAATGACTACGATTGTAAAATTCTCTACCACCCAGGAAAAGCTAACGTGGTGGCTGACGCTTTAAGAAGGAAAGAAAAGAGTGGAACCATTAAAGCTGTGGCAATGAAAATGAACTTGATCCCTGATATTTGTAAATAAATTCAGAAATGTCAACAAGAAGCTATGAAAGAAGAACTTGTTAAGGCAGAAAGGTCGGGTAAGATGATTTCAACCTTGAAACAGAATGACGAAGGACTAATGTGCTTTCAAGGGCGAATTTGGGTACCATGTTTTGGAGATATCCAAAATACAATATTAAATGAAAGTCATAAATCCCGATACTCTATTCRTCCAGGCACCAATAAGATGTATAGAGATTTGAAACCTTTTTATTGGTGGCCAGTATTGAAGAGAAACATAGCTAGATATGTGGAACAGTGTTTGACATGTTTACAGGTTAAGAATGAACATCAGAAGTCGTATGGAAGTCTTCAATCTTTAAAAATACTTGTATGGAAATGGGATCACATTACTATGGATTTCGTCATGAAGTTGCCTCAAACTCCAAAGGGGTATGGCGCGATTTGGGTAATTGTTGATCGTCTATCTAAATCTACGCATTTTCTACCGATAAGAGAAAAGTACTCTTTAGAAAAGCTGGCACAAATTTACATCAAAGAAATTGTTACCCGACATGGTGTTCCATTATCTATTATTTCTGATAGAGATAGTCGGTTTACTTCGAAGTATTGGGAAGGATTGCATAAAGCTTTGGGATCTGAAATTTGACTAAGTACAACTTATCATCAGCAGACTGACGGGCAGAGTGAAAGAACTATCCAGACTCTCGAAGGCATGTTTGTATGTTTGTATGCATGTGAAGGCATGCATGAGTAGGCRGTTTAGCCGCCATATCCCTTTGTAGAAAGGTATAAAAGGGAGGTTAACCCTCCTTCACATTCTTCTTGCCATTTTTGGAAAGAGAGTGTGCGATTTAAGAAGAAGTGGTGGTGACCAGATTGCTTTTGATTGGAATCAAACGGATTCAAGTTGTGTTCAATCTTATTTCTAAAAAGATTTTAAAGGTGAGTGGTTTTAAATGCTTAAACTTTTCTTTGGAATGCATAACTAGTTGTATAAAATCTTTTCGTATGGTTGGAAGTTTAAACCGTAGGAATGTTGTCCAGATTAGTCTTAAACCGGACAAGCATTGAGCCGTTTAAGTCTTAAACCGGACAAGGGTTGGGCGATTAAGCCCTAAACTGGACAAGACACAAGCGGTTTAGTTTTAAACCGGTCAAGCATCGAGCAATTTATGAATGTTGAGTATGTTAAACATTTTGAACGGAGAAGTAGGAATACGACTAAAATGGTGACCGGATTATTTTAAATCAGGACAAAAGAGGATAGTGTTGTCCGGACTTGTTATCTGAACAAAAGCTGTTGAAATTTATTCTAAGTGTTAAATCGGACAAGCCTTAGGATGATATGTTGTCCAGATTTGGTAAACCGGCCAAGATTTGACCGGAGATAAAGTCCGGCCAAGCCTATGTTGACCGGATTTGTATTATGCCTTGTGCACGATTGATAAAAAAATGTTATTTATCATAAAATGGGAATTTTGATAAAGATAATTTCGAACTGATAATAATTCCATTTGGCTGCGGTCTATTTGGAATTATTTTTGTGAAATGTTTTGATGAGGAAATAAGGGTGGCATATCAAGGAGATATGTACTTTGGGATAAGGGTGGCATATCAAGGAGAGGTGTACCATGAGATAAAGGTGACATATCAAGGAGAGGTGTACATTTGGATATAAGGGTGGCATTTGTATGTGTGTTGTATAATATAAATCTTTCTATTATATTCCTTAAGACTGCCGTGGTCTGAAATCTTTATTTCTTTGTGATTTAAAGATTTAGGATCAAGGTTCTTATTGGAAATGATAGTCTGAATGTTATTGAGGAGAAAATAACAGGTTTGGCCTGAAACTTTAAATAAATCTTGTTGATTAGAAAAGGTTTAAAAGTGGCATTATATGAAACCTGGTTGGTTCAAAGGTATGTTATTTGAATAATTTGAATACTTATCTTGAAAAGTGGAAAGGTACTGGTAATATGTTCCTATTTGTTCATATATATTTGTTATATATATGAAAAGGTTATTCTTATACAAAGTTTTGGTGATTTCACCCTGCAATAACATAAATTAGTTAACTCACTAGACCTTTCGGTCTAACCCTCGTTTTGTGATTTTAAATATGTATTGCAGGAGGTACAAATGGTAAGGGAAAGGGGAAAATATGATATTTTCCTATATGCATTTCTACATGAAGATTTGTCTTTGATGTATAGTTTTGATTAATGAACGTTGAATAGTACAAGAAATGTATTTTAAATTTTTGAACCATCTATTCTGCATGGTAATTTCTTGTACTAAGGGACCTGAATGGTGTATAAACATGTATTTCTTCTGTATGAAGTATGTGTTACATGCAATGTGTTGTATGGGGTGTTACACCCACTCCAAGTGCAACCACACTATCTGACTCCGGTGGTCGAGACACGAAGATCATTGAAACAGAGGCGCACACCTCGAACCCTAACCAGCCTATCCAACCAGAGGTTGCATCTGCCTCTGGTTATATTAGCCAAAGGGAAACCTCCCCCCAGGGAACACCCTCTCAAAAGGGTGTAACCTTTGAAAACATAAGTGATATGTCTCCCTATATCATGCCACTTTCCCACACAGAGGAATTTGTTTCCTCTGTACAAGTAGACCTCCAACCATGTTCAGAGCAAGGAATAGGTGCACCAGAATTTGAGACTTTCGACCAGTCTCCTAGTCCACTCATGGAGAGCCCTCTGGCTGTCTCTGAACCAGCCTTGGGTCCTCTCTCTGACAGAACAGAAGTTGAGCTAGAGGTTACCACATCTGCATATGTCACTAGGGAAGAGTTCCTTACCCTTTTCACCTTTATGCGTTGCTCCTTGGAAGAGCTAAAACTCAGCATGGCCCGTGTAGAGCCGTCACCTTCTACACCTGCTCTGGATGAGATACGAGCATCCTTGGCAGTACTAAGAGCTGAGTCCACGACAAATGCTTCTCGTATCAACACTCTAATGGAATTGACGGCAACCAATACAGCAACATTACAGCAGGTCGTTGCATCTGTACAGAGGGTTGAGGCGTTTACGTCGATCGACAACCAGGCCCTCATACCTTTGAGTGTACCTGTGGATTATGTCACATAGAGCACCATGAATGCTCTGGGTGACAAACTCCTACAGAAGGTGGCAGACTTCACTACTGATTTTAATAGCAAGGCCACACCAGCAGCAAAGAACATCAACGACACTCTTGCACGATTCAACTACCGTTCAGACGACGAAGTGCGAAGGGTTGTCATTGCAGTCGACGAACTCCTCAAAACCATCGAGGAGGTGATCAAATCCATGTCTCGAGCAGAGGAGGAGAGACCTAAGCGACAGCGAGATCCATCTCCATGTGCTGAACAGTGAAAGAGGAGGCGACTTGACGATGATGAGGACCTAAATGAGTCTCATCCTCAAAATCGCCAAGAGGGGAGAACCTGCCTACAGCCACACCAAGTACAACACCTCTAGCTGTCCCCTCTGCACCATCGTCCTCTGCCCCACGTCATCAAAGTCAATCAAGGCAGAGCAGAAAAAGCCAACAAGTGCCAGACAACGCAGAGGCACTACGCTAAGGGAAAATGCCCATGGCATCAGAGGCAGAGACAGCTGTGCCACACAAGTCTACAGAAGTGATCGACCATCTATCTACTTATCAATCAGAAGACTTAGACATGGCTCTGTCCTCCTCAACAGAGTATGCTATGGACATGGTTGCTCCTTCAACAACAGCTCAACAAGAAGAAGAGGTGGTCGCCGTGAATGTGGCTGATCCGTCACTACTACACATTCCGGTTGCCATTCCTCTAGAAGAAGTAACCATTGCTGCTCCTCCACCACATCCAAGAACCCATGGAGCTAGGGTCCCTGCTCAAGGGACCAGGATTGTCACTCCTACGATGAAGCAAGTACCGATCAATCCAAACAGAGCAGACTCAGAAGGCACAACGAAGGGGCAAAAACGAAAGCATCCCTCTGATCGCGTCCAAAGGATCAAAGCAAGCATGGATGCCATGTTCAAACCAACACCCGTCGACAAACCCATCAAGGACAAGGCAGATAGTGAGAAAATCTACCAGTTCCTCTACAACCAAAGGGAAGATACACCGGTCCAGAAGATCAGTCTCCATCCGATGGCTCAAGAGCACATCAGGCAGAGATTTCTCAATCGCTATACTCAACCAATCACTACAGTCCACTTCGCTGATGGAATAAAACAAGTCCTGGACATAAAGAAGTGCACCTTTGCACATAATCAGATAGTGTTCTACGAGTACACAGTTGAGAGGACTCACGGACGGATATGTAGGTTCACAGATTGTGACCTCATTAATCTAAATCTGTGGGATCTTCATATGTTCTACTTTATAGACCACAAGAAGGACAAGGGAGTGAAGTTCGTTGTTGCCTATCTGCCATTCACCAAACAATGACAGATCTGCTTGACTACAGAAGCAAGTTCGAATTCCAACTAGCTCTGGATCTAGGAGCGGATCAAATGACAGTGGCTGCCCCAAATGATGAATTACACGGCATCAACAACATTCCCTCCTGGACGGTTCTGGTGGAACCAGAAGCGGGAGTGGTGTTTCGAAACAAGCACAATCAGAAGATCTTCTTTTGAGACAGCCAAAATTACAAGTACTCCAACTCTACTCTGCACTATATAAGAGACAATCTGGTCAGGAGCAGAGACAACTCCTCTGGAGCCAAGGAGCGTGCCAAAATAATTCTAAGCTCCATTCGAAATATGCTTGGGTTTCGTGAACTTCTTAGGAAGTTCATTAAACTTCAACATGTTTAAGGCCTCTTATCTTTTGTAAGTACATCCTCAGTTTTATTTCAATGTAATTTCAATTTCAATCGTATTGTACTTCATTAGATAGTCAATGTAAACCAGAGGTTGTTTTTTGACCTCTGTCTTCTTTTAGACTTTTGTTTTGCAAATCAAGTAAGAGTCCTTCTTATTTACACTTAGGGGGAGATTGTTAGACCCCAAACCTGTAAAAGTGTAAGTAAGAAGTGTCTTGCTCTAGTCAATAGGATATAGTCTATAAAAGCTGTCTGGCTAAGAGCTCTCATGCAAAGGTTCAAGGACCACAACTCTTACTCAGAGTGAAGGTTCCATTACAGAGCCCACGCTCTATCTCTGTGATCGTTCAAGTCTTGTGCGCCAAAAAGCATAAGCGCTTGACTCCAAGTAACAACTCCAAGACCCAGAGCCTCTGCATAGTACATGCAGAGCTTTTGTATGTTCATGCAAAGCATCTGGCTACCTTCTTCACGGAAAAAGCACGCGTTAGCCTAGACATTCTCGCAAGCGTCTAACAGCTTAAAGTCAGCTTGACCAAGTCTGCTCTGCTAATCAAACGAAGTCAAAGATAAGGATGCAGACTAGTCAGCTCAGAGTTTCATGCCTAATTTATAGCATAGTTAGTTAGACCCAAGTGTATAAAAGGAGGCCTCCGCCTCAGGTTCAAAATACCTGAAGGAGCCGACTTAAACTATATGCAAATTCTTGTGAGATTACGTTTGTTCTTCAATTATTCATCTTTTATAAATAAAAGCATTCGGTTATTCATAATGTTATTTTATAGCTTTATGTTTTTCTTTGAGTATCTAGTTTAATCAATAGAAATACCTGTTGTTCTTAATTCTTATTTTAAGCAAACAATATTTCTGCAAATTTAGAGTATCTGGGTCCAACATGCTATATCCTCGTGAGAAGATGAAACAATTGTTTGTTGAGAAGCAACTGAGTGGCTAGGGGGTGTGCAATTGCATAGCTAGGCTAGCTATGTATGTTTCAATATCAACATTAAACAAATGAATGTCGATAGCAGATGTGGGTGCCCGGCTAAGTGTTTCGGCTGGGATAGGAGCATATTCTTCATTTTGAGCTCCATACTCACCCTCTCCATTTTTTTCTCCGTCCCCTTCACTCATTCTCTCAACATTTTCGACTTGAACTCCCTCATCCTCTACATTCGGTATGTCATCCCAATAATTGATGTATTTCATCAAAATTAGTATCGAAGTCATCTGTAAAAGTAACATCAAAAGATAAGTCCTAAAGGCTCGGACATGTTTGTTGATCTTGATTAGCATCAAAGATGTCGTCAAGATTGTCTAAAATTGCGCCCACTTGAATGTTTTCATTAACAGCAGGATGAGCAG
Source organism: Cynara cardunculus var. scolymus (assembly GCF_001531365.2). NCBI lineage: Eukaryota > Viridiplantae > Streptophyta > Magnoliopsida > Asterales > Asteraceae > Cynara > Cynara cardunculus. The sequence continues at coordinate 11,538 of NW_020203282.1, read as the reverse complement.
CATTATCATCATCATCATCATTGTTATCATCATCATTATCACCATCATTGTCAGCCTGAGTTGCCTCATCGTCTGATATTGTATCTTTCGAGCTTGAAGAGGCTGTGGAAGTATTGTCTCTTATAGTTTCATGCAGATCAGAGTCTCCCCTCATCAAAGTACCCTTCTCATTTACATTTTCCCTCTGCTCACTACCCTGTTCAGGTACCCCATGTGCCTGAACTGTCTCGCCTATATCTAAACCCTCTCGCTCAGCTGAGACATGGGTGGATCTTGGGGCAAGTTCAACCAGTTCTGGCTGAACTATAGGATCTATAACTCTCCTATAATCTATCACACATTGAGCACTTTGATCAACATAGGCAAATAATTCAGGTGGAATCTCCATGATAGACTCCAAATCTTCAACTTCTGTATGCGATCTAATACGTTGCATTATGAACAACGGCGCAACTTCGCTATTTTCTCTGGCCGGAATATCAGCATTTGCGTTCATCATCGCCTTAATGACAAGTTGAAGAAATCTTTGAAATGGCACAAACTTTCTAGCTTTTGACGAAAATCTTTTTGCGTTGACCAACTCGACCAGTTCGTTCCAGATAATGAGCGCATAGTCGTAATGACTACAATTCCATGAAAAAATTTCAGAAATGGACTGCTACAGGTGTCAATCCCGACAGTTTTTGAAGTTAAGCATCGGTTGAGTATTGAAAACAGCAAGTGCCGTATTGATGAAAGGAATCATCTTTTAAACGGTGACGGATTAGTTAACTCTTGCGAGTATCCTAATCGTCTGATGTTTAATTCTTCATCAGAAATAAGCTGTTCGAAACCGGAAGCAGTTGGTGATGGTAATCGTAATATTATTCGAAGTCTTTTCAAAGTCAGACGACTTGTGTATTCATCAACATTCCCTTCAAAATAGTAAGTGTCACCTTCTTTTGATAGAGATAAGGTGTGCTAGAACTGTTGTGAGTACACCATTGGGACTTCTGCAGTAGCTGAAAGGGCATATGTAATTGGGTGTCCACAAAGGATTTCAGGGATAATGCGGTATTCACAAGACATTTCGAAGTTGAAATGGTGGTTATTTGGCTTAATATCAAGGTAAAGGTATTGTGGGAGAATAGATTCATCTGGGATGGTTGTGTTTATTGGTTGGGGTGGGTTATTGAGATTATCTGATCTGACAGAGGGGATATGAGATTCCTCGTCAGATCTTTGATGTTCGTCAGCCATTTTCTTTCTAAAAATACAAAATGTTAGATCCGCAAATGAATTAATCCTACACAATATCAAAACCAAATATAAACCTAAACACACAATTTACCAAAAAAAATTGAAATTCCTTCAAAAAGCTAAAAAGTTAAAAAAAAATGACAAGGTAAAGTAAAAAAAAATTCAAAAACTAAAAAAAATACTCACACACAAAAAAAGTATTAAGAGTAATAAAAAAAATTAAGAACAAAACTAAAAAAAATAAAAAATAAAACTAAAACAACAAAAAAAATAAACAAAAAATTCTAACACTAAGGATAAAAGAAAATAAAAAAAAATACATCACCCGGATTAACAATCTGGATGAAAGGAAAAACGCAAAAAAAAAAAAATCCTAACACTCTAAACCGGACGAGTTTGTCTAAACCGGTTAAAGATAACCGGAGTAAACTCCGATCACCGTCTCCGGTGACTAATCCAATCAAAAACAAAAAACCTAAATCGACTAAACCTAAATCAATTACTAAATCGATGAAAAACGTAAACTGCTTAAAATCAAATAGGACAAAACTGATTACAATCGACAAGGAAAAACCCTAATCTAAGATCAACAGACTATAAACCATAACATTTTGATTTTTAGGGTTCTTGATCGATTTAAGATTTCGTTAACTGATATCCATTTTTAGAAGTTCATTATTAAGATTCAACGGTTAAAAATTAAGTCCAAATATTAAGTCCAAAATATGAATCGAGTCCAAATGATTATGTATTCGAACCTTAGAAACAGAGATTAATAAAAAATGAAATGAAGAATTGAAGAAGATGAACTTGAGCGAAGTCGTCCGATGTAGAATAGGAATAGTGATGTGCGATGAGAGTAAAAAGTGAAATGAAAAAATCGGATGAGTATATATAGGAAAGTAAAAAAGCCCTTCAACTACTAATCCGAACAAAGAGATGTCCGGATTAAGATAAATCGAACAAAGGCTTGTCCGATTTTGACTCCACTCATCACTAAGTCACTAAACCGGATGTAAATCGAATAACTCGATGAACGATAAATTCTCAAATCGCACAACACAAATGAAGACTCAAATTGTACAAACTTCAAGCGATGTAAACATATATCGCACAATACTACAAGTGATTTCCACTTAAATCGCGCAATGCTATAGGCGATTTCGACTTAAATCGCACAACTCCTTGAGCGATTTAACACAAGATCAAATTCATATCTAATCTTATCCAGATAAGAGTTTATCGAATAGCCTTTTGTCCAGATTAGTCTAAATCGAACACTACTTCGTTCGGATATAAGATATATCGAACAAAGTGTTGTCCGGATTAGACTAAATCGGTCAAACACTTATTCTTTTAAACTCTAAATCTTTCAAAAAATTAGATATTACATTACCTGTAAGAAAAAAATTAAAACAGTTAGTACATACAAATATGTTAACTCCCTCTCAAAAATTGAGTCAGTAAAATATGAACAAAATTCAACACTCCCCCTCTAATATAGATTCCACTATCAAAATATTTTAAATCACATTAACAAATTGAAATACTGATTTGTAATAAGAAATACAGATATTATGAAAAATATATTTGACTTAAACACAGTTCAATAAATTGAACTGTTTTTATGAAAAATTCAAATTTTCAAATTTAACATGCGTAACTAGATACAAGAAAGCAGAAGCGTTTTCAGCTAAAGCTTTCGTAAATAAGTCAGCTAGTTGAAATTCTGTATTTACAAAATATAATTCAATAGTTTCTTTTTCAACATGGTCTTTAATAAAGTGATACCGAATATCTATATGTTTGGTCTTAGTGTATTGAATAGGATTACAGGATACAACTATTGCACTTTTCGAATCACAATAAATGGGAATTTTATTAAAATGAAAACTGTAATCTCTGAGCTGTGTCTGCATCCAAAGTACTTGAGAACAGCAGCTAGCAGTAGCTACGTATTCTGCTTCAGCGGTATAGATGGATACACACTTTTGTTTCTTGGAAGCCAAGCTTACGAGTTTGTCTCCCAGAAATTGTACATGACCCGAGGTACTCTTCCTGTCCAACATACACCCTGTGTAATCTGCATCTGAGTATGCTGTTAGTTCAAAGCTAGTAACATTTGGATACAAGAGTCCAAGATTGGCAGTCCCTTTCATATAACGAAAAATGCGTTTAACGACACTTAAATAGGACTCCTTTGGACTAGTCTGATATCTGGCACAAAGATGTGTTGAAAACATAATATCCGGTCTACAGGACGTTAAATACATTAAAGAACCAATTATGCCTCTATATGTTTTCTGATCTACAGCTTTTCCAGATGGATCAGCATGTATTTTTGAACCATGAGCCATAGGTATTTTACTAGATGAACAATTTTCTAAATTAAATTTCTTCAGGATATCAAAAATATATTTTTTCTGACAGATAAAAATCCCTGAAGATAATTGTTTGACTTGAAGTCCTAAAAAGAAGTTCATCTCACCCATCATGCTCATTTTAAAACGAGAAACCATTAAGGCAGAAAAGTTTTTGCAGTACTTTGGGTTCGTAGATCCAAATATTATATCATCTACATAAATTTGTATCAAAATAATATATGACTTCTCCTTTTTAATAAAGAGAGTTGTATCAATGTTACCTTTCGAGAAACCTGATTTTACCAAAAATTCTGATAGAATGTCGTACAAGGCTCTCGTTGCTTGTTTAAGACCGTATAAGGCTCTGTCAAGAATATATACATGATCAGGTTTTGACTCATCCACAAAACCTTCCGATTGAGCAACATAGACTTCTTCTTTGAGAAGGCCATAAAGAAATGTTGTCTTGACGTCCATCTGATACACCGTGAAATTCTTGTGTGCAGCGTACGCCAAGAACATCCTTATAGCTTCGATCCGTGCTACCGGGGCAAAGGTTTCATCATAGTCAACACCTTCTTGCTGATTGTATCCTTTTGCGACAAGCTGGGCCTTATTTCTGACAACAACTCCGTCTTCATCTTTTTTATTCTTGAAAACCCACTTTGTACCGATAATTGTCTTATTACTGGGACGTGGAACCAATCTCCAGACCTTTAATGCTTCAAACTGATTCAGCTCCTCTTGCATCGCAATTATCCAGTCCGAATCTGCTAAGGGTTCAAACACCTTAGTTGGTTCAATATTGCTTAAGAAAGTGGAATAACGATGCTCATTGCAGAAGCAGACCGAGTATGAGTAGATGCAGTTGGATCACCAATAATTTGATGTATTGGATGATCTCTAGTCCACTTTTTGCTATGAGGTAGGGGAATATATGAACTTTGATCAAAATTTTGATCAATATAAGCATTGGGGGAATTGTTCGCAACAGGTTCAGGTGAAGGTTCATTGTTTGGAACTGAAATAGGCTGAATATCTGATTGAGGTAGGGTATTTTCATCTTGAACGACCGACACCTCTGACAAATTAGTATTTAAGCCCTCTTCACACTAAACTGGACAATCAGAAGTTTCCATTTGTATTTCTTCATCAACATCTTCTGATTCTTCTTCAGTTTCAGTTACTGGAACATTAGCAGATGGACCAGATAACTATTGTTCAGATTGAACATTCCTAGACAAATCATTGGACTTATTTGGTTTATTATCAAAATATTCATCGTAAAAATTCTCAAACAAAGAATCTAAATCAGAAAGATTAGAATCTGAAAATATCTGCATTCTGTAAAGTGTTAATTATCAGACCGGGTCATGAACCGTTTTGTTGAGAAGCCACATCAATCACTTCATCAAATGATATGTTGATGCTCTCGTTGATGATTTTCGTCCTTTTGTTGTAGACCTTTTATGTAGCATATGTTTTTGAGTATCCTATGAATACAGCTTCATCAGCCTTCGCAGCGAACTTACCTCTATCCTCTCTGTCATTTAAAATGAAACACCTGCAACCAAATACTCGAAAGAATTTGATATTGGGTATTCTTTTATTAATAATCTCGTATGGAGTTTTACCAAACTTTTTGTGAATTAAAGATCAGCTCTGGGTAAAACATGAAGTAGCCAAAGAAATAATGGAAGCTTTGAGCATGTCAAGAGTGTACACGCCGCTTCCACTAGAGTTCTGTTTTTGCGTTCAACGACACCATCGCTATTGTTTTCGTAGAGAGCAGGCCTTAGGAGAAGACCCAAGAAGCGCGAAAACATCAGAGATGGAAGTTATTTCCCTTTGGCCACTTCTTGACATTTCTTGGCCACAACAACCTTGTTAGCTCTCATTTCATTTAATGTAAAAGTATGGAAAAAGTAAATACTGCAAGTGTTGACAGAAGAGGTTCCACCACAGAAGACCACAGAGGACCAACAACAGAAGATGTTCAAAGCGTACAAGTCTAAGATGACAGAACCTCTGTTGTCTATCACAGAGGTTCTGGAAGATGATCCTCTGGAATCAAGTGCTATCAAGTCACATCTAGCAGAGCCTCTGGGATGGCTCACAGAGGGTCTGAAGTTTTATCTTCTGTGAAGAACTTTTTTACTATTTTACGGCTTAGATGAATTTGTACGTCTAGGTCATGTCAGAAAAGCCGTTAGGAACGAGTATAAATAGCAGCTTAGGCCCTTGTAATTCAGTGCGCTTCCATATTGTATTGTTAACATTTTCAATCAATTGAAAATCATTTGAAGCTACTCTCTCATTGTTCATCATTCATCAACTGTGTTCTTCATTAATTGTTTACTCTGTTTGTTCTTACTGTTTCCGCTGYACTGTTAATGTTTAAAGATCATCCAGAGTATTTGATTAATATCCATAACTGAGTTAATCGATCCTATCAATTGGTATCAGAACAGGAATCAAATTCTAATTTGATTTATTTTGTTCTTGGTATTAATCTTCATACGCTCAAGAACACCAGTCTTCTTCATCAGGTTACCCTGTTCTTCACTATTTCATCAGTTTCTTCTTATTCCTAATTTTCTTCTTCTATCAATGGCGAATCTGGCCAATACTTCTTTTATGAGCACTGGTTCGCAATCTAAACCTCCCACGCTCAAACGTGAGGAGTACCCACAATGGAAAATGCGAATGGTAAATTTTCTGGAAGGTATTCATCCCAGGATCTGTGAGTTTCTTTATAATCCTCCCTATATTCCCATGAATTTAAGTCCTAGAGTTCCAGCAACTGGAACAACACCAGAAATTCCCGAGCACTATGAACCACGTTCTGAGGCGAACCGGAGCGATGAGGACAAAATTATGGTCGAGTTGGGAAGTAAATGCAAACGATTGTTAATCATGACCATACCTAATGAAATCTTCAAGTGCATCGATAACTGTCAACTGTCCATGGACATTTGGGCAGAACTAGAGAAGCAAATTGAAGGAGGCAAGAAAACCCTTAAAAACAATCGATCAATTTGCATTGATGAGTATCACAGCTTCAAGGCAAAAGATGGTGAGTCCCTGTCGGACACATACTCGAGACTGAACACGTTGATCATCAATTGTAAGAGGTATGGTGTCATAAGAACGGTAGAGGAAAATAACTCATTATTCTTGAAAATCCTTGGGGTTGAGTGGATGCACCTCACAATGTCCATGAAGGCCA
>NW_020203282.1:0-426 GCF_001531365.2 Cynara cardunculus var. scolymus | reverse complement strand
AGAAGTTGTCCATCCAGATCAAGCATCCAGAGCAAGTCCTTCCACGACATCCATCACAGAGGAAGCTTCCCTCCCTTCATCCTCTGCGACCCCTTCTCTAGAAGCTTCTCCACCAGAAGCTACTCCTTTACATGAAAGTCCTCCAGTTTCATCTTCCAACGAAGCTCAAGAACCTAACCAAGACTCTGCATCTCCACCTCAACCTCAAATTGCTCAAGAAACAATGCCCTCTGCTCCACCACAACATATTACTAAGTGGACCCAAAGCCATCCCCAATCTCAAATCATTGGAGAACCTTCTGCCGGTGTAAAGATGCGAGCCATGGTGAATTTCTGCTTATTTACTTGTTATGTAAACGAAATTGAACCCAAAACAGTGGCAGAGGCTCTGGCAGACACCTTCTGGGTTGATGCTATGCAAGACGA
>NW_020203281.1:18994-21493 GCF_001531365.2 Cynara cardunculus var. scolymus | reverse complement strand
TTAGGTATTCTCTTATTAATTATCTCATATGGAGTTTTACCGAACCTTTTGTTTACCAATGAGCGGTTTTGGGTAAAACAARCAGTCGCTACTGCTTCAGCCCACAAGAATAATGAAAGACTGGAACATGTGAATAATGTCCGTGCCGCTTCCACTAGCGTTATGTTCTTACGTTCAACAACACCATTCTGTTGCGGTGTTCGGGCTGCAGAGAAAGTGTGAGAAATACCAACGGATTCTAGAAATGAACCGAGTGTCTTGTTCTTGAATTCAGTTCCGTTATCCGTTCTGATTTTCTGAACTTGAAGATGCAGATTATTTTGGACTGTCTTCAAGAAAGAAATTATAGTCTCGGCTGCTTCATCTTTGGACCTTAGAAAATGAACCCAAGTATATCCGGAATAGTCATCAACTATAACCAGTATATACTTTTTACCATTTATGCTTTGGATTCTCATAGGACCACAGAGATCCATATGAAGAAGATGTAGAGGACGTTCGGTATTGAACTCTGTCTTCAGCTTATGAGAAGCTTTCTTCAATTTGTTCATTTCACAAGCACCACATACATGATCTTTTTGAAACTTCAGTTCTGGGATACCTTTGACCAAATTGTCACAAACCAACTTGTTTAAATTCTTGAAGTTTAGATGAGAAAGAYGTCGATGCCATAATAGATTTTCTTTCAAAGAGGCCTTGGAGATTAAGCAGACATCAGTATCCACTTGTGTATTTGATAGATCAATAGTGTAGAGATTTRWTYGTYTGAAACCAGCTAACAGCTCCTTACCATCAGAAGTACGAWTGCTGCATTGGTTAGCTTTAAAACAGACTTCTAAATTTTTATCACAAAATTGACCTATACTGAACAAATTATGTCCAAGTCTTTCGACAAACGACACATTCTTTATAATTAAATTCCTAGAAATTACGTCACCGTATCCAAGGATAGGAGCGTATTGGTTGTTTCCGAATCTTACCGTACCACCAAACGATTCAACATAGTTAGATAGAAGATCTTTTCTACCAGTCATGTGTTTAGAACATCCGGAGTCTAAGAACCACACATGCCGGTTAACCTGCAAAATTGGATCAATTGGGTTTTGGTACCCATTTTAGTTTAGGACCTTTAATCTCAGATTTTGTTGGCGGTGTGCTATACGTACTGAACCAACGTTCCTTAAACATGACATTTCTAGAAATAGAAGATACAACAGAATGCATGAATTGGTAAGGTCTTGAAGAAGTAAAAGATTGAAGAAATTCATTAACTCTACTCGGAGAACAATTATTTTTACTATTTYTAATAACAAATAATTCATCAACTGAATATCTTTTTACAGAACTATTGAATTTTGAATCATTTAAAACAGAACTAATAAAATTATTTTTCTTCAGTTGAGCAGATGAGTTGTCGTCTTCTTTTACTCTCCAATACTGTTTAAACTTCAAYGAATTATCTGAAAAAGAAAAAGGAAAATTATTAGATTTACTTGAATTTCGAACTTTCTTTTTTTCTGTAAGCTTTTTCTTCTGTTTCCTTGGATTCTTTTTGGTTTTAATCTTTTTATAATAAACATCCTCGGAAACAGGTTTTTCATTAAAATTGTTTGAAAAGTCTGAAGGTAAATCAGAATCCTCGGTCATATTGGTTTTAACGATAAATTCTTCATGACTTGGTAAATCATTTGTAAAAATAAACTTATCAACGTCATCTGAATTTAAGATACTTGAAAAATTAATCTCATCATTAAATGCATTTATTTCTTCTGAGTCGTTAGCTTCACATAAAGATTTGTGGCACGAGAAATACTCAGACTCAGCTTGTTCCGTTTTCTTGATAGAATTTTCTAAAGATTCAATTTTATTTAAAAATTCTTGTTTTTGATTATCAAATGAAAGTCTTTCTTCTTTTAAAGTCTTTTCCAGCTGGGCCACTTGTTGTTCTAAAATAAGAGTAGGAGTATAAGGTTTAGGTTCAACTGGTTTTGCTTCAAGCTCTGCTTTTGAATAACTTTGATTAAAATCTTTTGAAACTACAGAGTCTTGATTTTTGTAACTTTCATTTAATTTTGAATAATTAAACGGAACTTGCATTTTGTCCTTTCTTTGACGATTGAGGTCTTCTTTTAGTTCAACCTCGTCAGAAGATTTKGTAAATTTTACAGAATAATCGGGACCGCAGAAAATATATTGAGAATCATATAGGGATAGGGTCGGGGCAGATTTTAAAGCTTTATTTAAAAATTTTGGATTTTCAAACCCCAAMCCTTCCCGAGGGTTAAAAAATCTAGCTTCAGATGGTTTGTTTAGGAAGATGGTTTGATCAGTTTGTCCACATTTATATAAAATTTCTTCTTTTTCCTTCAGAGTTTTATTTAACTGAATTATTTTTAAATCAAGCTTACTAATTTTGGCAATTTGTTCGTCATTAACTAAAACTAATGATTTATATTTTTCTTTTAATTCTGATAACTCGGAGTTTAAAGCATTGGATTT
>NW_020203281.1:9563-18699 GCF_001531365.2 Cynara cardunculus var. scolymus | reverse complement strand
CTTCTTCTTCCTCATCTGTCAGATTTAGCCAATGTTCATCCTCGGCCATAAGAGCTTTGCCAGCATCTCTTTGTTTTGATAGAAGAAACTTATTCTTGTAGTAGTCTGTATCACGGTTTACCGGCTTCTTGCAATTAATAGCAAAGTGGCCTAGTTTACCACAGTTATTGCATTTAGTATGCTCAACGGCTACTCCTTTGCTAAATTTCTTCCCTTCTTCTGGCTTTCTCTCATAGTTCTTCTCGAATCTCTTCTCTTCGTATTTCTTCTTCTCGCTAAACTTGTTTTTATAGTCATACTTTGAGCCTGACAAGAATCTTTAATTATTTGAGTGTGGCCTTTTGGAGAACCTTTTCTGGAATGCTCTAGTCAGCATTGCCATTGCTTGCTTTATTTCTGACATTTCAGAATCAGATTCTGAGCTGTTACTTTCTTCTGGCTCAGATTMACTTGATTGACTGACTTCTATAACTTTCTTCCTAGCTCTACTTTTGAATTTCTTCTCCTTTCTCTCAGATACGAGAGCTAAAGGATCAGCAACTTCCTTTTCCTTCTTCTTTGCATTACGGATCTCCAAAACATCCTGTTCATTTTGTTTCAGAGTTTCATAGATTTCRTGAATATCAATATCAGATAACTGCTTGTTAAATCTGATATGATTTGCAAATGGTTTCCACTCTGACTTGAGATTGTTAAGAAACTTAACATTTATCTCAATAGTGGAGATAACTTGAGCGATTTAAGGACTATATCGATCATTGCTTAACCGATTTAAAGTGTTAGTCGATCACATCTTGATCGATTTAGGGAGAACTCGTTCATCAATCTTACCCAGAAGCAGTCGTCCGTATTCAAGGTCATACTCGGACACCCTTTGTCCGGATTCAAGTCCATGCTCGGTTACTGGTTTGGCAGGATCTAAGTCTTAGTCGATCACTGGTTTGGACTTGGTCTCTGCCTATTCTAAATCGCTCACGGTGTTTAAACACATATTTTTCTTTGTTATCAGGCTATTCTAAATCGTTCACCGACCTTGCTATTGAAGATTTCAACATATATGAATTGGTTTTATTTTGCACACACTTTCTTTTGATTTTACATAAATTGCAAGGTGCTGTTCGATTGAGTTAATTGAGTTAGAGCACTAACTGGTGTAGAAATTAGTCGGTTTTGCTTCAATTTGAACAACTTTTTGTGTAAATCAAAAACAATTTGGTTTTGGTGTGAATTTATGTGTTAACCTTAGTCTGTTGTATTCAAGTTCATCATCTCCTTCCTTGTCCGGATTCTGTGATATTGAAACTGTTAGTGTGGAAATTTCTTGAGTGTTTTGTTAAGACTGCAGGTAATTTGTGAAGGGAATACATTGCTGAATTCTTCCATGGTCTTGACATAGTTGACATGATGTTTGTCCTCAGACATGGATAGTTTGCAGGGAAAGAAAAATACTAAATGCAGTTATATCAGTTGGTGTTTTCTTTATGTACTCAGCAGTGCTCCCATTGTCATTAACTAGAAGAAGATCTCATCTTGAATGCATGTAGTCTAAATCGTCCAATCATTTTGACAGGTTTTGGTTTTTTAGTTTTCTCCTTTGCACATTTATCTCCTTCTGGTTCTGGACATTATCCAAAGTAGACTTTCTAGGCTTCCAATTTTCTCAAGAATTGTTCATATAACATGATTTCACTTTTCAATTGGAGAAACAGATTCTGTAATTCGGTTTAGTGTTTGTTACTTACATATGATCAAAGTCACATAGGGGTTTAAGGGCTGTTAGCCTGTGTTTGGTTAATGTGATTTCAGCGTTTGTTTTTCATCGTAAAGTCTGATTTTTGGTTCTGTTCATTCTGTGCAAGGAGCCTGAGGTGCTTGTATACAATCTCTTAAAGCATCACATTTTTCTTGGTTGTCTGTGTGTAGTAAGAACATCTCTTTTGCAGGTTCCAGCTTCAAGTACACAGAGTTTGCCTCTTCTTCTATGCTTTGCAAGAGCAAAGGATTCCCTTCTATCAATCATGTATCTTGATAGTAAATAAGCAATCCAACACAACAATATCATAAAAGCCTGTAATGTACTTGTGTGTTTCTTGCTGACGTTGTAATTCTAAAGGACGAGGTCAAGAAATCTCTCGACTGTCATCTTGACATTCTTCGAAAGCTTGAGGACTTCGCAAAACTCAGATACAGTGGGTTTCAGGAGATGATAAAGCTCCTTTCACTATGGACTGCAGTAGATCGAAAGTGATCACCAGATGATGATTGTGCAGCTATCAACTGTTTGTTATGGATGTTATCAAATTTAGTCTTTTTCACATAGCAATATGTTTTTCCATAAATTGCATAAACAGATTTTGGTGTTAGCTGTTTCTGTTGTTTCTTTTGATTTGGGTGCAACCAGTCTCATTTTCAAACATATTTGGAAGTTCTGAATTTTTTTTTGGTTGCAAACTCTTTCTGTCCAATTTAAATGTACCTCATTCACATCATTGACTGGACTTAGGTTTCTTGTTCATAGCAATTTTTTTTGTTTAGCTTGTATTTTCTTGGGTTTAAATTTTTGTTTAGATTTTAATTTTTGGTCTTTTGTTTATCTATTTTGGTCTGAGTTTTAATTGTTTGAGAAATTTTTGAACTGTTCTGAGTCGCATAAACTGTTTTAACCAGTCTTAACTGTATTTGACAATTTTTAACAGTTTTTAACTGTTTTCAACAGTTTTGACCGTTTTTACTGATTTTTGACAGTTTTTCGTCGATTCTCTGATTTCTCAACAGTTTTTGTGTTTTCTATTTGTTTTTTAGCTTAACTGTTTTTGATTTCTTTTTATTGATTTCATCGAGATCCTTGTGATCAATCTTGATTTTTTTTTAAATGGCAGTTTTTCTGGAGAGAGAGAATAAAGAATTGAGAGAGAAAGTTGTTGAATTGGAAAGAAGAGTATAGAGCTACAAAGAAAAATATATTAATTTATTTGATGAGAATTTTGCAAGTAAAGAGTTTATCAAGAATCTCCAAGGAGAAAATAAAACCATAAGAGAATGTTCTAAAAAGGTTTTTGTGATAACCGGATCCTGGTTATCACCCAAGGTAATTAATGTGTGATTATTTGATTAAAAATGATTTTGTGATAGCATGATAAATTATTATATTTGATCATGATAGTGTGTGAAAATTATGTGTATAATGTAGATGCATGTATGAGATTATGTGTATATGTAGAAGTATATATATATATATATATATATATAATTATACACACATGCATGTTATGAGAATGCATGGTGTGTGGGTGTGTGCATATGGCCGACCTTCCTATTAAGGAAAGGTATAAAAGGAGGGTTTGACCCCCCATTTTATCTTCTTGGCTATTCTGATAAATTGAGCGATTTAAAAGGGAAAGCTTGCCTGGATTTTCTTAGTTTTGCATTACAATAAGCTTGTTTTCAAAAGGCTTGATAAGGTGAGTGATTTCTAAACCTTTTTGCATAAAACTTGTTACGGGTTTTATTTGAATGTTGTTTATTATTGGAAAGAAATCAGTTATTTGTTTAAGGGTTTTATCCGGACAAAGGGTGATCGGATTAAGTCTAAATCGGACAAAGCTTGTCCGGATTATTCTTAAATCGGACAAGGGTTGGGCGATTAAGCACTAAACCGAACAAGCGTTAAGCGTGTTATGACCTGTAAACTCAGTTTTGATATTAACCAAATACTCTGGATGATCTTTTAGGCAATAACAGTGTAGCAGAAACAATATATGAACAAATAGAGTAAGAAATTAATCAAGAACACACAGATGATGATTATGAAGAACACGAGAGAATAACTTCAAATGATTTTCAATTGATTGAAAATATTGACAATAACAATACTGGAAGCACATCGAATTAGAAAGACCTACCTGTTATTTATACAAGTTCCTAACGACTTTTCTGACACGACCTAGACGTGTGAAACGATCCAAGCCGTCCAAATAAAGTCGATTACAAACATAGTCACGTGAGAAGCACATGCAGCTAACTAACCTTAGTAAAACAGTAAGAAGAGGTTCTCCACAGAAGATGAATCGCAGACCCTCTGTGAGCCATCCTAGAGGCTCTGCTGCATATGACTTGTAAGCTCTTGATAACAGAGGACCATTTTCCAGAAACTCTGTGAGAGACAACAGAGGTTATGTCAATCTTGACTTGTACGAATGAACATCTTTTGTTGTTGGTCCTCTGTGATCTTCTGTGGAATGAACCCTTTTGTCAACACTCGCAGTAATACTTTTTCATACTTTTACATTAAATGAAATATGAGAGCTAACAATCTCCCCCTAAGTATGAAAAAGTAAAAATTGACAATTTAATGCAAGAAATGACTTAATTGAAAGAATTACAAGAGGAGATAAAAATTCATCCTCTGAAAAGAATTACATAAAGAAAGAATTACAAAATTGTGTTGCTTAGGCCAATGCTATTACAGAAGTTTATCCAACCGCAGAGTCTGGATAGTCGTCTACGGCATATAGCATGTCAGTCTTGATGGTTCTCTAGACATTGAAGATCCATTCTCTGAAGTTGAGTTGTACTTTGATAGCTTCCAGAATGCCAGACACTTCACCCATCCTTAGAAGCCCTTTGTTCACCTCTGCCAGCACTCTTTTGAATATCCATTCAAGGGTCTCTGTGGAGTACTTGTTCGCTTCTGTTGGATCAAAGAACCTTAGGATGTCATCTTTGTCCAAGAACACAAACCCAAAAACGGGGTTGCGAACAATGGAGTTGCGATGACACCTAAGTATCCAACCTGGCCTGTTGTTCGTAGGGGTAATCTTTAGATCTGAATGGGCTAACCTCATCGCTAATTCGAAGTCCTTTTGGCTGTAATACTTCACTTGTGCACGCATAACCTCGAGAAGCCTTTTGAGCGATAGAGAATAGCTTGACCTCCTCTCCATGTATTTGTTGAGAACTTTGTGCAAGAAGATAAGATCAAATACACAAAGGTTGTGGAGGTCAGCATCCATGAACGTGTAAAGGTTGCCGTCATTCCTCTTCACAACGTATTGAGAATAGAGCATCGTCTTCTTCAACAAGGTTCTTGGAGAAATTGTTTCAAGTGATGTAATCACGTGTTCTGAGAAGCCTTGCTCACGTGGCCTTGTAAGCTTAGAGAATTGAAACTTGGTGGCGACAGAAGGTATACATGTGAGCTCTGGATCATAGGGGGGCTCTGTGTCCACTGTAGAGTATCTCCACAGCAGAATCTCCTCCACAGTAGTAACAGACTCTGTGCACACTTGTTGCATGGGAATCCTGCTCATCGATTCAAAGATCTCAGAGACCCTTCCTACTGTGGCGGACTCTGGCACTTTGGCTTCTTCTTCTTCAAGTAATGGCCTCTGGGTGGACCCCTCTGCAAGGTTAGGTTTGACAGTTCCTTGCAGAGCGTCGAACGTACCCGTGGACGTTTCCTCCTTCGCCTTAGAGGAAGATCCTTCTCCAGCTCTGAGGGGGAAGCAGGTTCTGTCCTTTCTTGCTTAAGCTTCTGCCAAAGAAGCCTTTAACGCTTGAACGAGCTCTGGGTTGTCATAAACTTCTTCATTTATCTGCACTAGCGACTCTGAGCTTGACGACCCCTTCTGTGGCGATTCCTCTACAGCCTTGCCCTTGCCTATCCCCTTAGGCTCTGGTGCTTTTTACTATCTTGAGTGGTTTGGCAGAAGTCTTCTTCTTGGGCTCCTCAACTTTCTTCTCTGCCTTCTTCTCCCCCTCATGACGATCATGGTCATTACCTCCTTGATCGTCATGGTGTTTGGTGGCTTATGCCTTGCAAGTTTCTAGGAGAGCCTTCTCCAATCTCTTTAGAATTTTAGTGGCCGCCTTCTTCATCTTCTTAATCACCTCTTCAGTAAGCACAGAGGCGTGGTTTATATCAATCTCTGTCGACCACTTCAACTTTGAGACGCTTCGATAGATTTCGCTTCTAATGTTGTTACCCTCTATCACGAGTTGTGAAGTGCAGTCTCTGATCGCCTTGTTGGAGGCTTGGGCCTCTGCGAGAAATTGATCTGTGTGTTTGCGCACAATATCACCCAGAGCTTCAACCATAACATCGAGCTCTCTGCGAGTGGCTAGGTGATTGATGTTGGCCCTGGAGGACTTGGTATCAACACCATATGTCACCGTAGAGGAGAACATTTGCTTTATCTCATCTTTGAAAGTTGAGTAGTCTGTGTAGCCCGCAGAGATGAAGTCAGCAGCGAACTGGGTGGCCAGTTCTGATAGTTCTGACTTGAGCTTGTCGATTGAGGAAGGATTGAGGGACAGAGAGCTGAAGGCGTTGGTGAGATCGTCTTTTTGTAGGACATAACTCTGAAGGGTTGCAAGATTTGTTTTGAGTTCTGCCGTTGTAGAGCTCAACTCCTTCAGAGCCTCTGTGATGGGGGAAAGATCTTCTGTCATAGTGCGAGAGATGGACAAGCTTTTCAACTCGTCCATCTTTCAGAATACCGCTGTGGTGAAGGTTTGTAGCTCCCCCTTTGTCACATAGGCATCCTGGGAATCTAGATCACCAACACATGGTAACCTAGTAGCCTCAGAGCGAGAGGCGCCCTCTGCGACTAATTTTGCGATGTCTGTTCAGGGACTTCCACAGGATCCTCGTACGTCTCCAGGAGGAGAGCCTACCCGTGTTCTGTCGATTTCTTGCCTTGTAGGTTCAGAGCCTAACATGGCAAGGGGATCGAGTGTGGACATTGGGCGTTCTAGACCCTCTGTCTCTGTAACTCTCATATATGCCTCTGAAGCATATTCTGGTTGATCACTCATGTGTGGAGAGGCAACAGATGCCTCTTTGGGATGTGACGAGTCCTTGGGTGATGGGACTCTTTTAGTAAAACCTTCATCGTTTTGAGAGGATGTATGAGTAGTATGTGGTTGCCCGGTTGTGCGATCGACAGAGGACTGAAGAGTGTCCTCTGCGAGGTTAGCTTGGGTTGTGCGCGACATTTTCAATAGGGGATCCCTCTAGAACAGGGCCCCTAGTAGCATGGGTAGCACTGGCAGGAGGGCTAGGATGTGTACCTTTGGTATTTTTTCTCCCTCACCTAACTCCATCTCTTCTTCTTCTAAGACGACCTCTGTCCCCAACTCTGTCACATCTATTGGCGCTTTGAATCCTTGTTGAATATGGAAGAGAACATCTTGGATCTGTTCTACTGGGGACTCCTCTTGAACGACCTTGCGCAACCTTCTGAACTTTGGAGTAGCCTCTGCGGTGCTCTCTTGAACAGCAGCCTCTGTGACAACAACCTCTGCGGGTTAGGCCTTCTTTTATTTCTTCTTCTTGGGCTTCTGCAGAGGACTACTTGGGCCCTCTTCCTCTGCGGGCCTCTTCTTCCCCTTCTTCTTAACAAAAGAGTCGACACCCTTCTGTGTCTTCTCAGTCTTCTTGGGTGGGGGACTTGGTATTCTAGGGCCTGCCTCACTCACCTTTCCAGCCGCTTCTGGCTCCTCCGTTCGTCCCTCTACCCTCATTTTTTGTACACTCTCACCTAGGGGGATTCCTATGCGTGGAGGGGTTTCAGGGACCTGCTCTGGCCTCCTGAATCCACGTCTATAAGATTTCCTATCTTCATGACTAAGGTACCTGAGCATGGCTTTTGATAAGGGTCTGGGGCTTCTGTACCCTTGCTCATGCTCAGTTGGATGGAACTCCTTGAAAGGATATAGCCTCGCGTTAGGCTCGACAGAAGGTAGCTTTGCTGTGATCAAATCCCCAAAGACAAGTCCAAAGAACCTCTGTAGAATGAGGTTTGGATGGTTGAGATCTTCCTTAGCCTTCTTCTGCGCCTTGACTTTGGACTTTTCACCCCTCTGTGTTGCGCATTTCTTCTTAATCAAGCCCACCATATCTTCAAAAATAAGTTATGCGTAGTCGTGTGGTAGGTTGAAATAGATGCCACAAACAATGGAGAGCATAGCATGAGATGTCTGGTCGTGGCTTCCAACCTTCCCTGTCAAGCAACAGTTCACGATTGAGAACAGGGTATTCCAAATAGGGGGAAGTCCTTTGCACTTGAACTGTGTTCTTTTGATGATTTGGGTCGCATAAGAGTGGAATTCAAGGAATTGAATTAATTCCTCATATGTTGGGGTTGTAGCAAAAACATCCAAATGAAGAGATTCCAGAGTGGGTAGATGAAGAGCTGTTCGCAGTTTGTCCACATTTAGTTCCATAGGCACTAATGATTTATTGTAGGATGAGAGGCATATCCAACGATGTTCAAAACAGTATTGTCTATGGTTGTAATATAGGAGCTTAGAAGAAATTGGGTTATATATGACTCGGGAGTCGGTTTGGTGGCTGATAGTGCATAGAACAGGGGATGGTTTCGAAGAATTTCTAGTAAGGGAAAAATGAAGTCAGGAAAACCTGTTGGTGAAGGAACAAAATAGTAATTGTTCGGTTTCTTCACAAGCACAACCTCCTCGTATCGATTTTGAACGAATGAAAGTGCGTGAGATGTTAACGCTTGGGTCTGAGTCACTTCATTGTCACTGGAGACGTTGACGGATTGAGCGGATGCTGAGGAAGAAGACATTTTTGCAGGTTTGTATGAAAGTTTAGAAAGTTGCAGGTTCGTCTGAGAGTAAGAGTATTGTAAAGGTTTTTGATTTGGGGGGAAAGGGGTATTTATAGTGAGGAATTTTGAATTGAACCGTTTATTTTGACGAAAGGTCGTGATGAGTGGTTTTGGGTTGAAACGACTCAAAAGTATGACACGCTGTGTTGGGAAGATGCATGATTGATGACATGCGCCCCCGTTTCTGACACGCGTGTGGTAAGTTATAACCCTTATCCACAGAACCACGCGCACCATATCAATAGACAAGAACTATTGAGTTCTGTCAGAGGCCTAAGGGTAACAGAGCCTCTGTGATATGTGTCAGGCCTTATAATATGTTACACCTTTACCTAAACGGTTTGAAAATCCACAGAGAGATGAGTACTTGCTCAGCTCAAACCCACAGAGCCTCTGTTAGAAGTGCTAGAGGTTCTGATGAGTTGACCTCTGAGAACAAGATACTTCAAAATTTTTGGCACCTTCTGTGGTTTGATTTTTATTTCAAAAACTCCCCCTGTGAG
>NW_020203281.1:6921-8413 GCF_001531365.2 Cynara cardunculus var. scolymus | reverse complement strand
CAAGCAAGATATCATCATTCTGTTTCTTATAAAACAAAGTAATATCTGTCGTACCTCTGTGAAACCCATTGGAAGTAAGAAAGATGGATAATCGATCATACGATGCTCTGGGAGCCTGTTTGAGACCATACATAGCCTTGTCTAAGAAGTAGACGTGGTTTGGATACTTATCACTTTTGAACCCTGGTGGTTGCTTGACATATACCTCTTCCTTGAGTTTTCCGTTCAAGAAGGCTGACTTGACATCCATTTGGAACACTTTGAACCCTCTGTGAGCAGCAAATGCTAGAAAGATACGAATAACTTCTAGTCTGGCCATAGGAGCAAAAGTTTCTTCATAGTCAATACCCTCTTCCTGGCAATACCCTTTAGCAACTAATCTTGCCTTGTTCCTTATTACCACCCCTTGCTCATTCTTCTTATTACGAAAAACCCACTTGGTGCCAATTGCAAGCTTCCCAGTTGGCAGATGTACAAGAGTCCATACCTGGTTTCTGTCAAATTGAACTAGCTCGTCTTGCATAGCATCAACCCAGAAGGGATCTGCCAGAGCCTCTACAACTGTTTTTGGTTCAATTTGCTTATAAAACAAGTGAATAAGAAGAAATTTGTCATGGCTCGTGTCTTAACACCGGCAGAAGGTTCTCCAATGATTTGAGATTGAGGATGGCTCTTGGTCCATTTTGTGACATGTTGTGGTTGACTAGAGCGCACAGTTTCTTGAACAATTTGAAGTTGAGGTGGAGATGCAGAGTCTGATTCAGTTTCTGGAGCTTGGATGGAGGATAATTCTGGAGGACTTTCATTTATTTGAGTAGCTTCTAGTGGAGAAGCTTCCGGGGGGAGCTCGCTCTGTGATAGATGTCGTGGAGGGACTTGCTCTTGAAGCTTGATCTTGATGGTCAACTTCTACAGAGGATCTTTCAGGCTCTTTGTCATCTTCATACCACTCTGCAAAAAGTTGCTCTAGGTCTGGAGTGATCGTAGCATTTGGAGATTTGTCTGCTTGAATTTTCAACTCTTCTGTGAACTTGTCCTATGTCACTTGAAAAGAATCATCAAATTTGACATTTGTGCTAACAACCACAGTTTGAGTCCTGGGAATGTAGGATCTGTATGCAGCAGTGTCCCATGCATAGCCAATAAAGATTGCATCATCCCCTTTGGGCTCAAACTTTCCTACAGACTCTCTGTCATTAAGTACGAAGCACTTACAACCAAACACATGAAAGAACTTGATATTTGGCCTTCTATTATGAAAAAGTTGATAGGGGGTCTTCTCAAAACGCTTTACCACCAACGACCTGTTTTGAGTGTAGCAAGCGGCAGAGACAACTTCTGCCCAAAAAGATAGTGGTAGCCCAGAGGCATTCAGCATCATTCTGGCAGCTTCAACAAGCGTCMTGTTCTTCCTCTCTACTACTCCATTTTGTTGCGGAGTCCTTGGGGCTGAGAAGTTATGAGTTATGCCAACAGAGGCTAGGTACTCTTC
>NW_020203281.1:0-6555 GCF_001531365.2 Cynara cardunculus var. scolymus | reverse complement strand
TAACCAGTTTGTCAAGAGTATGAAAGGTTTAGATGACAGAATCTGGTATGCCAGAGCCAAGCTTCTTCGTTATTCACAGAGGACATCAGACTTACTTCTTCTTTGGCTTATAACGAATCAACGCACCGAAGGTACAAATCTCCTCTTATGTTGGCTCTCATTACCTCTATCAATGTATCTGCTTTTGTTAGGACCTTTAGATTCAACTTATGATATTAATCAAATACTCTGGATGCTCTTTTAGACAATAACAGTGCAGCGGAAACAATGTATGAACAAACAGTGTAAGAAATCAATCAAGAACACAGATGAAGACAATGAAGAACAAGAGAGAATAGCCTCAAATGATTTTCAATTCTATTGAAAATATTGACAATTACAATACGGAAGCACACAGAATTACAAAGGCCTAAGCTTCTATTTATACTAGTTCCTAACGGCTTTTCAGACATGTCCTAGACAAGTGAAATGATCTAAGCCATTCAAATAAAGCAGATTACAAACATAGTCACGTGATAAGCACGAGCAGCTAACAAACCTAAGTAAAGAAGTGAGAAGTGGTTCTTCACAAAAGACAAACTACAGACCCTCTGTGAGCCATCCCAGAGGCTCTGCTGGATATGACTTGTAAGCACTTGATGACACAGGACCAGTTTCCAGAACCTCTGTGAGAGACAACAGAGCTTATGTCAATCTTGACTTGTACGAATTATCATCTTCTGTTGTTGGTCCTCTGTGGTCTTCTATGGTAGAACCCTTCTGTCAAAACTTGCAGTAATACTTTTTCATACTTTTACATTAAATGAAATATGTGAGCTAACAATCTCCCCCTAAGTATGAAAAAGTAAAAAATTGACAATTTAAAGCAAGAAATGACTTAATTGAAAGAATTACAAAAGGAGATAAAAAATTCATCATCTGAAAAGAATTAAATAAGGAAAGAATTACAAAAATGTGTTGCTTAGGCCAAAACTATTACAGAAGTTTATCCAACCACAGAATCTAGAGAGTCGTCTACGGCATACAGCATGTAAGTCTTGATAGTTCTGTAGACATTGAAGATCCATTCTCTGAAGTTCACTTGTACTTTGATAGCTTCCAGAATGCTATACACTTCACCTTACCTAAGATGCCCTTTGTTCACCTATGCCACTGCTTTGTTGTATACCCATTCAAGGGTCTCTGTGGAGTATTTGTTCGCTTCTGTCGGAATGAAGAACCCTAGGATGTTATCCTTATCCAAGAACACAAACCCAAAAACAGGGTTGTGAACAATGGAGTTTGGATGACACCTAAGTGTCCATCCTGGCCAGTTGTTTGGAGGGGTGATCTTAAGATCTGACTGGGCTAACCTCATTGCTATCTCGAAGTCCTCCTGGCTGTAGTACTTCACTTGTGCACGCATGACCTCGATAAGCCTTTTAAGCGACAGAGCATAGCTTGACCTCCTCTCCATGTATTTGTTAAGTATTTTATGCAAGAAGATGAAATCAAATACATAGAGGTTGTGGAGGTCAGCATCTGTGAACTTGTACAGGTTGCCGTCATTCCTCTTCACAACGTATTAAGCATAGAGCACCTTCCCCTTCAGCAAGGTCCTTGGAGAAATTGTTTCAAGAGACACAATCACGTGCTTTGAGAAGACTTGCTCACGTGGCCTGGTGAGCTTAGAGAACTGGAACTTGGCATCAGTAGAAGGAATACCTGTGAGCTCTGGATCATAGGGGGCTCTGTGTCTACTGCAGAGTATCTCCACATCAAAATCTCTTCCACAATAGTAACAGGCTCTATGCATACTTGTTGCATGGGAATCTTGCTCATTGATTCGAATATCTCAGAGACCCTTCCTACTGTGGCGGACTCTGGCACTTTGGCTTCCTCTTCATCAAGAATTGGCATCTGGGTTAACCCCTCTGCAAGGATAGGTTTGACGGTTCCTTGAAGAGCGTCTAAGAGCCTTCTCCTGCTCTAGGAATGGGGCCTCTGCCCTTTCTTGCTTGAGCCTCTGCCAAGGAAGCCTTTAATGCTTGAAGGAGCTTTGGATCATCATAGTCTTCTTCGTTTATCTGCAGTAGCGACTCTGAGCTTGACGACCCCTTCTGTGGCGATTCCTCTACAGCCTTGCCCTTGCCTTTGTCTTTAGGCTCTGGTGCTTTTTCTTTGCCTTTTGAGAACAAGGCAGCTGTAGAGTCCACTATCTTGACGCCTTTGGCAGAAGTCTTCTTTGGCTCATCTTTCTTCTCAGCCTTCTTCCCCCCCTCATGACGATCATGGTCATCATCTCCTTGATCATCATGGCGTTTGTTGGCTTCTAACTTGCATGTTTCCAGGGGAGCCTTCTCCAATCTCTTTAGAATCTTAGTGGCCGCCTTCTTCATTTTCTTAATGACCTCTTCTGCTAACACAAAGGCATGGCTTATGTCTATCTCTGTCAACCACTTCAACTTGGAGACGCTTCGATAGATTTCGCTTCTAAGGAGATCTCCCTCTTTCACAAGCTGGGTAGTGCAGTCTCTAATCGCCGTGTTGAAGGCTCGGGCCTCTTTAAGAAGTTGGTATGTATGTTTGCGCACGATGTCTCCCAGAGCTTCAACCATCGCATCTAGCTCTCTACGAGTGGCTAGATGGTTGATTTCGTCTTTGAATGCTGAGCAGAGACGAAATCAGCGGCAAACTGGGCGACCATCTCTGATAGTTCTGTTTTCAACATCTGGATTGAAGAAGGATTGACGGTCAGAGCATTGAACGCCTCTGCAAGATCATCCTTCTGTAGGACAGAGCTCTGAAGGATTGAGAGTGTTGTCTTGAGTTCTGCCGTTGTAGAGCACAACTCCTTCAGAGCCTTTGAGATAGGAGAAAGGTCTTCTGTCATCGTGCGCGGGATGAACAAGCTTTTCAACTCATCCATCTTTTGGAATACCGCTGTGGCGAAGGTTTGTAGCTCCCCCTTCGTCACATAGGCATCCTGGGAGCCTAGATCACCAACACATGGTGACCTAGTAGCCTCGGAGCGAGAGGCACCCTCAGCGACTGATTTTGCATAGTCTGCTCGGGGACTTACACGGGATCCTCATACGTCGCCAATAGGAGAGCCTACCCGTGTTCTGTCGATATCGTGCCTTGTAGGTTCAGAGCCTAACATGGTAGAGGGATCGAGTGTGGACATTGGGCATTCTCGACCCTCTGTCGCGGTGAATCTCACATATGCCTCTGAAGCACATTCTGGTTGGTCACTCATGTGTGGAGAGGCAACGGATGCCTCTCTTGGTTGTGCCGAGTCCTTGGGTGATGGGACTCTTGTAGTAAAACCTTCATCCTTTTGACAGGATGTAGGAGTAGAAGGTGGTTGCCCGGCTGTGCGATCGACAGAGGACTGAAGAATGTCCTCTGCGAGGTTAGCTTGGGTTGGGTTTGGCGTGTGCGCGCCCTGTTCAATAGGGGATCCCTCTAGAACAGGGCCCCTAGTAGTGTGGGTATCACTGGGAGGAGGGCTAGGATGTGTACCTGTGGTATCTTTTTCTCCCTCTCCTAACTCCACTTCCTCGTCTTCTTCGTCTAAGACGACTTCTGTCCCCAACTCTGTCACGTCGATTGGCGCTCTGAACTTCTGTTGAAGGTTGAAAATGACATCATGGATCTGCGCCGTTGGGGACTCCTCTTGTACGACCTTGCGCAACCTTCTGCGCTTGGGAGAAGTAGCCTCTTCGGGGCTCTCTGGAACAGCAGCCTTTGAGACCACAACCTCTGTCGGTTGGGCCTTCTTGGTTTTTTTTAGGCTTCTGCAGAGTACTACTTGGGCCTTCTTCTTCTGCAGGCCTCTTCTTCCCCTTCTTCACAGAAGAGTCGACACCCTTCTGTGTCTTTTTGGTCTTCTTAGATGGGGGACTTGGGATTCTAGGGCCAACCTCACTCACCTTACAAGCCTCTGCAGGCTCCTCCGTTCGTCCCTCAACCCTCATTTTTTCAATTTTCTCACCTAATGGCATTCCTATGCGTGGTGGGGTCTCAGGGACCGGCTCTGGCCTCCTGAATCCACGTCTGTAGGCCTTCCTATCTCCGTGACTAAGGAACCTGAGCATGGCTTTTGATAAGGGTCTGGGGCTTCTGTACCCTTGCTCATGCTCAGTTGGATGGAATTCTTTGAACGAGTACAACCTTGCGTTGGGCTCCATAGAAGGTAGCTTTGCTGCTATCAGATCTCCAAAGACGAGACCAAGGAACCGTTGTAGAATTAAGTTTGGTTGGTTCATGTCTTCCTTGGCCTTATTCTGTGCTTTGACCTTGGACTTTTCTCCCCTTTGTGTTGCACATTTCTTTTTGATCAATCCAACCATATCTTCGAATATAAGCTGTGCGTAATCCAAAGGTAGGTTGAAGTAGATTCCGTAGACGATAGACATCATTGCATGCGAGGTTTGGTCGTGACCTCCCACCTTCCCTGTTAAGCATCAGTTTACTATTGAGAACAGGGTATTACAGACAGGGGGTAGTCCTTTACGCTTAAACTGTGTCCGTTTGACGATTTGGGTCGCATACGAATGGAATTCAAGGAATTGAATTAATTCCTCGTCTGTTGGCGTTGCAGCAAAAGCATTCAAGTTAAGGGATTCCAGAGTGGGTAAACGCAGGGCTGTTTGCAATTTGTCCACATTTAGTTCCATAGGTACCAATGATTTATTGGTGGGGTGAGAGGCGTAACCCACAATGCTCAGTCCTGAGTTGTCCAATGTTGTTATGTAAGAACTTAAGAGAAATTGGGTTATGTAGGACTCAGGGGTCGGTTTGGTAGYAGAAAGGRCGTAGAACAGGGGATGATTCCTTAGAATTTCGAGGAGGGGGAAAGTAAAATCAGGGAAACCTGTGTGTGATGGAACGAAGTAGTAGTTGTTGGGCTTTTTCACGAGCACGACCTTCTCGTATYKGTTTTGGACGAAGGATAGGGCGTGAGACGTTAGAGCTTGGGCCTGTGTGACATCGTTATCACTGGAGACGTTGACTGATTGAGCAGATGCTGAGGAGGAAGACATTTTTGCAGGTTTTGCTTGAAAGGTTCGCAAGATGCAGGTTCGCCGGAGAATATGAGTATTGAAAAGGTTTTTCATTTGGGGGGGAAAGGGGCATTTATAGTGAGAATTTTGAATTGAACCGTTTTATTGACGAAAGGTCGTGATGAGGGGTTTTTGGTTAAAACGCCTCAAAAGGTATGACACACCGTGTTGGGAAGACGCACGATTGATGACGTGCGCCCCCTTTTCTGACACGCGCGTGTTGGTTCTAACCCTTATCCACATAACCACGCGCACCATATCAATAGACAAGAACTATTAAGAGAGTTCTGTCAGAGGCCCAAGGGTAACAGAGCCTTTGTGATATGTGCCGGGCCTTCTTATAATGTTACACCTTTACCTAAAACGGTTTGAAAATCCACAGAGAGATGAGTTGACCTCTGAGAACAAGATACTTCAAAACTTTTGGCACCTTCTGTGGTTTGTTTTCATTTCAAAACTCCCCCTCTGAGCCAGCTTCCATGGCTCCCCCTAGAAACAAAAACCATTTAAAATCCTAAGAAGAAGCGTCGACAGAGGGTCCGTTCAAAGAGCCTCTACAAGTGATCACAGAGGTTCTGTGAAAAGACTTCTGTGACTAAAAACATTTTTCTTCTTCATGAGGTTTTATTATTTTGAAACAACATACTCCCCTTCAAACCTTGCAAGTCTCTGCAAGGTTAAACCTGTTAACTATAAAATCAAGTGAAAGGTTATTCAAGAAATAAAATTATATACAATAAAGAATAAAGAATAAGACAACCATCAACTAGGACTCTGGACATGTCATTCCTATTTTCTCTACAAGGAAATTGAACCTTTTCTCATCTAGGGCTTTAATAAAGAGCTCAGCCAATTAAAATTCTGATTTTACAAAGTATAACTCGACAATACCTTCTTCAACTTGATGTTTAAGAAAATGGTACCTTATATCGATATGCTTTGTCTTAGAATGTTGGACTGGATTGGCTGAAATTRCAATARMACTCTTTGAATCACAGAGGATGGGGATTTTGTTGACAGAGTAGCCGTAGTCACGTAGTTGGGTCTGCATCCACAGAGCTTGTGAACAACAACTTGCAGCAGCTACATATTCAGCCTCTGGTGTGGAAGTTGAGACACAGTTCTGCTTCTTTGAAGACCAACTCACTAGTTTTCGTCCAAGAAACTGACAGCTCCCAAAGGTGCTCTTTCGGTCAATTTGGCATCCACCATAGTCTGAATCCGTATACGCCACTAGATCAATATTTGAATGCAGAGAGTACCATAGTCCAATAGCTGGTGTCTTCTTTAAATAACGTAGGATCCTCTTAACTGAACTAAGATGTGATTCTTTAGGATTAGCCTGATACCTGGCACATATACACGTGGAAAACATGATATCAGGCCTACTAGCAGTTAAATATAAGACGGATCCAATTATGCCTCTGTAGAGCTTGCACTCTACAGGTGGACCATTAATGTCCTTATTAAGTTTCTGGATTGGAGCCATCGGAGTCCTCATGGGAGA
>NW_020203280.1:19800-21496 GCF_001531365.2 Cynara cardunculus var. scolymus | reverse complement strand
CCAAGAAGCCGTGATGCTGAATCCCTAGCCAAGCAGTCTTAACACAGTAGACGAAGACCTTTACAGGTGCTGAATACTCTATCAAGAAACTTTGCTAAGGAGACGAAGACCACAGAAACACTTGATATGGGAAAAGAAAACTAGATAATGATACCTACAAGAAAACCACCAAACCGCAGCAAACCTAGAAGCCCACAAAATCACAAACGCATGCAAACCCTAGTCGAATACTAGGCTCATGCAAACCCTAGCCAAAGAAAATCAAACACCCGTACCCCTAGTTGAAAACCGAGAGCACCAACCTCAAACAAGAACCACACGGAAAACAAACCAAGGGGACTCGATCGTAAAACACGAACAAGAAACAAGCAGCAAATCAAACAAAAACCGACCTTGAAGAGAAGAACCCTAATGCCGCCTCCACCCGAATCAAGACACCCAAAACGGTCGTGAAGGAGAAATCGGGAACAAAAGTTGAGAAAGAACCTCCAACCGATATCAAACGAAGCCCACCAAGAAAACCGAGAGCACTCCTTCGAAACGGAAACGCAAACGAAGACCAAGAAGTCCCAAGGCCGCCGTCACCTTGAAACCCTAATCCGCCAAACAGCCGTGAACAACGTTGGGGTCGAAAACCAAAACAGCCTTTGAATGAGGAATCAAGATCAAAACAATAACAACGGCCAAGCAAATCGAACGTAAACACCACAAAACCGCCGTCTTCAAAGAAACCGTGAAAACCCTCGAAACCCTAATCCGCAAAAACGCAGCAAACCCTAATCGGTTGTAATGAGGAAGAAAACCGTAGCCCAACTAGAACTCAGATCATAAACGACAAAGAAACAATCTAGATGAAAACACCATGCATACACGGAACTCCAAGATCAAACAAACRACCGCATCATCTCCTTGAGAGAAAAAGTCAAACCCTAGTCTTCAAAAATAGTATAATCATACGTTAATGGGAGTTTTTATGCTTTGATGTAACAAATGTAAATTGTTGAAATGGTTTGTTATGTTTCATATATTATTTGGATTACTACTGGTTGAATGTTGACCGGATATCTTCCTAAACCGGTCAAGTGTTGTCCGGTTTAGAGTTAAATCGCCCAAGTGTTGTCCGGATATCTTCCTAAACCGGACAAGTGGTGTCCGGATATTATCTTAAATCGCCCAAGGGTTAACCGGTGTAAGCCTTAAACCGCTCAAGTTGTGTCCGGATTATAAACCGCTCAAGTTGTGTCCGGATTACAAACCGCTCAAGTTGTATCCGGATTATAAACTGCTCAAGTTGTGTGGTCGATTTACCTTCTTAATATACTAAGTATTTGTCCGGATTTCATATCCGGACAAGGCTGACCGGATTTCAAATCCGGCTAATGTGTTGAATCATTTTGAGATGATATGGCGGTGTAACCGCGAGAGAGATGAAATGGCGGTGTAACCGCGAGAGAGTTGTAGTGGCGGTGTAACCGCGAGAGAGATGAAATGGCGGTGTAACCGCGAGATAGATGAAATGGCGGTGTAACCGCGAGAGAGAGATGTAATGGCGGTGTAACCGCGAGAGAGATAAAATAGCGGTGTAACCGCGAGAGAGAGATGTAATGGCGGTGTAACCACGAGAGAGATGAAATGGCGGTGTAACCGCGAGAGAGATGTAATGGCGGTGTAACCGCGAGAGAGATGTAATGGCGGT
>NW_020203280.1:5896-18440 GCF_001531365.2 Cynara cardunculus var. scolymus | reverse complement strand
TTGGAATGAAAGCTTTATTCCAAACTAGTTTATACCAATGCACAACCGGATTCACCTCTTGTATAGTCTTCCAAGCCACTTTTACCTGAAAATCACCCCGAGCACCTTTATTATCAAGCCATTGTACTTTATCCTCCACTTGACTGGGAGATGGAATAAGAACATTTTGCAGTTGAGGATATTGTTGAATCCAATCCTCCGGCCAATTAGAACCAAACCTGTGCATTACATCATATACCGTGGAATTATTGTGGAAACCCTGCCCATTGATAAATCTATAAGACAAAGAATGAATAAGAGGTCCCAACTCGCTCCATGTATCTTCCCAAGCATGCGTAGATAAGCCATTACCCACATCATAGATAAAGAATCTTCGGCAATGAGGTCTTAAGTCTAAAAGACTCCGGAGGATCCAAGACCATTCTTTCCTCTTCTTGATGACCCAAAAGTTACGGCCCCGAACACAGTGAGAGTGAATCCAAGAGACCCACATCGTATTTCTTTTCATTAAAATATCCCAAATATGTTTGAAGAGAAGACATCTATTCCAAGTCGCAGGTCTTTTCAAACCAAGTCCCCCACTCTGAACAGGCAAGCAAATAGAATCCTAAGCAACTCGACATTTACCCCTCTGACCCTCCGCTTTATTCCCTAAAAAATTACGGAAAAGCTTCTCAATTTCATGAATCGCGGCTGCCGGTACAAGGAATACCGACATCCAAAATGTTTGCATAGAGTGGAGAACTGAGATAATTAGTTGACGACGCCTCCATAAGAGAGGAATTTGTTCTTCCAATTTAACAGACGAGATTTAATATTTAATACAAGGGGATTAAAATCACGTACCTTCAGACGAACCGGAGAAAGAGGAACGCCAAAGTAACGAATAGGGAAAACCCCTGGCCGAAAAGATAAACTTTCACGAATACGGCTCTGATCCTCCATTGAAACATTCCCGAAGAACACCTCACTCTTCTCCAGACTTGGCGATAAGCCCGATCGTTCTTCAAACAATAGTAAACCACGTTTAATAACCTCCACCGAAATAATGTCCCCTTTAGAAAAGATAAACAAGTCATCAGCAAAGCATAAATAAGTCAATTTGATATCCACACAACCTTGATGATACGAAAAGTTAACCACTTCCACTATACACTTCGAAAGAAGCATCGAGAGACCCTCCATAACAACAGTGAACAGATAAGGGGAGAGAGGATCGCCTTGTCGAAGGCCCCGTTTACCATAAAAAAACCCTCCGGCTGTCCGTTTACACAAATAGAATAAGAGGGAGTCGTGATCAGAGTCTTTATCCAGTTTATCATGACTGGGTGAAAACCCATTCCCTTCAGCATCTCTAAAAGAAAGTTCCATTCAACTGTGTCATATGCCTTACGAATATCAATCTTGAAAGCACATCGAGGTTCTCCTTCCGATCTCTGATACCCAGCAACCAGTTCATGAGCCATTAAGATATTATCAGTGATTTGGCGCCCAGGAATGAACGCAGATTGAGCCTTACTAACAAGAACATCCAGCGAACCTTTCATCCGATCAGCAATAATCTTACTTACTAATACACTTCAACAACACATTGCAACAAGCAATTGGCCGAAACTCAGTAACACAAGATGCATTAGGGATCTTCGGCACAAGACATAAAAGGGTATGATTCAGCTGATACTCCAATTGTCCAGAGTAGAAGAAATTATGTATCCCAATAAGCACATCCCTCCCAACCACATTCCAAGCTGACTTAAAAAATTTAGAATAATATCCGTCARGGCCTGGAGCTTTATCATTTCCAATAGCAAATAAAGCATCCTTTATTTCCATATCCAAAATAGGACGAATTAAATGAAGAGAGTCCGATAATGATAAAGAATGACGAAACACACAATCCCCCATAGATGAAGGAACCAAAATATTAGAGGTACCAAGAATCCCTTTAAAATGAGAAATGAAAGCCGTAGATACCTCCTGATGCTCAYAGATTAYRCCAGCCGARTCCCTGATCATGGCWATAWGGTTCCGATTGCGCTTTTCTTTCATAGCATGAAAGAAGAATTTAGAATTACCATCCCCTTCATTTAGCCAAGATATCTTCGCTTTTTGTCGAGCCAATTCCACCTGATTACTCCTAGCTTCTTGATAAGCTAACAAGAGGTGAGCGATGTCCTCCTTTTGCAAAATCATTAAACGGGTCAAGATCACAAGCCAATTGTGCAACATCAAGTTCCGTCTTTAGCTGAACAACCCTTTTATCCAAACAGCCATACGAATTGCGGAGACGCCGACAAACCACCTTTAGATCTTTCAATTTCCGAAGAACCCTCTTCATGTAAGATCCACTCTGAGGCTTCGACCATACCTCCTCCACCGAAGGAAGGAAGTCCTTATGAGAGGTTACAAAATTGTCAAACTTAAAGCCACGCTGTCGAATACGTCTTCCAACACGGAAAGAAAGAATACCCGGAGAATGGTCAGAAATCCCCTTAGGTTCAAAGAAAGCCGAAGCATCCCCAAATCTAGAGATAAAAATCGTATTGCCGAAAATACGATCCAGTTTTCGCATAACACCCTCTCCCCCCGATGGTTTCTGAATCCAAGTAAATTGACACCCTTGATACGAAATATCAAATAATTCAGCGTCCTCCAGACAGAGATGAAACTCCTCCATGTCAGAATTCCTCCTGGAGGAACCCCCCAACCCATCATGAGGAAAAAGCATCGAATTAAAGTCACCCATCGCAATCCATGCTTTCCTCTGACTGAAGGCATGAAATTCCCCAAAAGCCCGCCAAAGCTCACGCCGTTCTGTACCCGTATTACATCCATAAACAAAAGTGATAAAAGGGGTTCGGTTTGACCAAAAATTCGAAATTCACAGTGTACATATTGTTGATGCTGCTCAATCATAAGGACAGATAAAACCGACGGGTCCCAAGCAATAATTAGGCGAGTGCCTTGATCACTDAYCGAACCATTWGAKATCCAATTCCAATTACCAAAGACACTACTACACACATCCCCCAAGTGATTGTAAACAACTTTGGAGTCAATGATGCAACATAAAGAAAGATGTTTGAGAGTAATTAAATCACGTACCTCCTTTCGTTTAATAAGGGCATTTAATCCCCTAACATTCCAAGCWGCCAACTTTATGATTGAGACAAAGAAGGTGGATCATCCGCTCCTCGTTTGGCCTTTAATTGCCCCTTCGTATCAATGATCTCCATTTCGTCATCATCATTAGACTCGTCAGAAAAAGAAGAAAATCGATTGCTAGTTTTTAGATCGAGAACTGTACCTCTCCTTGGTTTAAAAGCTTGCACCACCTTTTGCACTAACTCCGGATTGCCTTTCGATAAGATTTTAACATTGGATACATCCTCTCTCCCTCTTGGCGTATGTCCCGCATTCACCGTACAGAACTGTCCGTCCACTTTTCCATTATCCTTCCCCTCCAAATTCGTAGAATCCCCAGAACTTGAAACATGTTTGACATTTGTATCGTTCCCCGAGGGTTTGGAGACCTCCTGAACCCTTTTTAAAACACCAACCCCAGATAAAGTAACATGTGTACCTGTGACCGCTCCAGATGATGTCGCCTGAATATCTTTACGGCCTGATGTATCCTTTTGCCTCCACTGTTTACGCCTGATCTCTTTAAACCCCCTTTTATCCGTTACTGTTTCAGAAACCCTTGGCTTTGCAATATCCCCGTTCATACATGACACCGTTTGATGACCAAACACTTTGCACACTGAACACTGGGAGGGTACCCAATCATATTCCAGAACAATATTGATGATATCCTCTCCAGTACCTGATAGCCTTGGAATAACCACTTCAATATTTCTCTGCATTTCACCCACAGCCCACACATCCACCAACACTTTAGCAAAGTTTGTACGACCCCATGCTCTATCACAAGTGGAGGCAGTGCAAGCATCTAAACGCAATGGGACGCCTATGGCACTAGCAATACGACTGATACCCTCCTTATTGAAAGCAACTAGAGGGATATTAAAAAACTTTACCCACAACGGGCAAGAATTGTGCTCAGGCTTCTTTAGGCCCTTTGAGGGCTCCCAGAAAGAGACAAACAGCGGCCTCCCTCTAATCATAAGGGGAGACGTTTCAATAACTTGGTTACACCCACCCTCATCGTTAAAATAAAAAAAGAAATACCCCATATCATTTACCATAGCATCAATTAGACCAAATTTTCCCCAAGCATTCTGAACCGCACGTAAAACAATGGGGAAAGGAAGACGGGGACCAAGAAAATAACCATAAAGAACCGATTGAAACGATCTAGCCATACCTTTTGTAACATCCAAGGGAAAACAGATCCGCGGTTTCACACTTTTCTCAACCGGGAAATAAGTAAGCTCAGTCAAAGAAGAACCACCCACAATATCTGCAAATCGGGTCAAAATGACACTAATTGGGTAATATTTAGTTTGATCAGACCTTAATGGGTTTAATGAGCTTATTTCTCTAATTTGAGGGTAATTGAGTTACAGTGGTACTAAATGGGTCATAATTAGTCTAATCAGAAGTTAATCAGGGTGATTGAGGTATAATGGGCTTATTTCTCAAATTTGATTCTAATTGAGTTATAATGGTACTAAATGGGTCTTATTATTCTAACCAGACATTAATAAAGTTGATTGAGGTAGAATGGGTAATAATGGTCGTTAAATGGTCCATTTGGTGTTAATGGATATAATGGCCTATTTCGCCTCAAGAAGTTCAAGTGGCTCAAAATGACACTACATGGGTCATAGTTAGTCTAACTTGACGTTAATGTGACTAACTGAGGTAGAATGTGTCCATTTGGGTCAAAATCACTATACGTGGATCGTAATTAATCTCGTTAGACCCTTAATAGGCATATTTCTCCAGAAGGAGTCTAAGTGGGTCAAAATGAGACTAGATGGCTCATATTCAGTTTGATTAGACATTTGAGGGTATAGTCGGCTTATTTCCCCATTTTGAGTCTAATTGAGTTATCATGGTGCTAAATGGGTCATAATTAGTCTAATCAGAAGTTTTTTTTTTTGAATGGAAACCAGGTAATTTTATAAATTTAAAAAAGGAGATACAGCAACTAAATGTTTGACCACACCCAAACAACAAGAAAACCAAAAGACTTGGCCATCACACCATACCAAGCCACCAAGAGCCAAAAGGAACAAAGCCCAACAGACCCCAACAAACAACAAAAAATAAAAAACAGGAGCTTAACAATCAGAAAAGCTCCATAATCCCACCAAAGATCCGTCATGGCAAAACAACACGTGACTCACCTCTTCTATCCATCCAAGCCGCACGAGTGGAAATCGTGTTAATCGTGTAAATCAGAAGTTAATGGGAGCAATTGAGGTATAATGTGTCTTAATGGTCCTTATTGGGTCCATTTCGTGTTAGTGGATATAATGGGCTATTACTCCTTAAGGAGTCCAATTGGGTCATAATGACACAAAGTAGGTCCTGATTAGTCTTATTAGAACCTAATGGGTATTAAGCGCCACATCTCTCCTTGAGGAGTCAAATTCGGTCAAAATGATACTAAATGAGTCAAAATTAGTATATAACTAGACGTTAATGTGACTAATTCAGGTATAATTGTTCCTAAGGGTCCTTATTAGGTCCAATTCGTCCTAGTAAGAAGAGTGTGCCTACTTCTTTTAATCGAGTCATTCGTGTCAAAATAACACTAAATGGATCGTAATTAATCAAATTGGACCCAAATTGGTTTAATAGGCCCATTTCTTTATAAGGAGTCTACTGAAAGGGGAAAGGAATTCCCCAGGCAATTTTATAAAGACAATAAAAGCGTCACCAAAACAAAAGCAATCAGCAAGAGAAACTACGACAACATCGACTCACAAACCAAGTCATAAGAAGCCAAAAATGACAAAGGGAAATACACCAAAACAAAACAACACCACACGCCAAAATACAAAAGGCAAGAAAAACCCAAAAGACCCAAAACCCAGAAGGAGCACCACCCACAAAGTCACATATCATTGGACTTCAAAATCTTCCTCCTAGTCTTCCAAGCCATTCGATGAAGAATCTGCATCTTGATCACCGCAATAACTTTATCCTCCGAGTGATTGAAATTGTCAAAGAACTTCCTGTTTCGTTCCCTCCAGATATTATAAACCGTTGCGAGTGTCATTTTGACCCAGTTAGACTCGTTACGAGTGTTTCCATAAGCGTTTTGACGTTGTCGGCTCGTCCCAATCAGGCGCCTTTCTGTGGTTGCCGGCGGCGGTTTTCTTGGGCTAGGGTTTGCGTCGGGCTAGGGTTTGCGTCGGGCTTCCTGCTGTCGTCGCTCTTTGCTGTTGATTGCTGCTGTGTTGTTTTGCTGCTGTCTTCGATATTGCTTCTGCTTTGGTGGTTTCGTTTGGCGTCCATTCTCCTTCAAGAGTTTTGTACGGCGGCGGGCTTCCTTAAAACCAGGTTTTTCATTTGCGTTTTACGTTTTTTAACGACGACTRTTTCTGCTGGTTCTTCTTTGGTGTTGGAGTCTTGGTTTGGTCCTGGGTGTTAGGGTGGGGCTGCAGGTGGTTTCTTTTGTGGGGCTAGGGTTTGCATGTTTTTTGGCTCTAGGGTTTGCATGAAATCGTGTTTTTGGGAAGCTGTTTTGATCCTTGTTTGCTTGGTTTGTTGCTGCTGGTATTCTCCATTATCTCGTGTGGTTTGCTGCTGGTTTTGATCGAGGTTTGGTTTGCTGTTTGCTTCTCTTGGGTTCGGTTTTTTTGTTTATGGTTCGGGCTTGCATGTGGTTTGGCTTYTCGTCTTGGTTTTCTTGTATGCTGTTAGTCTCTCTCCGGCTTRTGCTMTTAGTGGCTRTTTTGGTTCTYTGGTTGTTGGGTGTTTGGTGGTGATTTTGGTATCATTATCTAGTTTATCTTTCTCGTATCAAGTGTTTCTGTGGTCTTCGTCTCCTTTTGTTACGTTTATTGATAGAGTATTCAGCACCTTTTCTAAAGGTCTTCGTCTACTTTATTGAGACTGCTTGATAAAAGGATTCAGCACCACGGCTTCTTGATTAAGGAGTAAACTAGGCCTTCTCTCTTTAATAAGGATGCCTGACTTTGCGGACGTTATCTTGGAGAATGTTGCCTCTCGGGATTTTGCTGATATTATTTTGGACGAAATAGATGTAACTAATCAGAAGAAGTTTGGAGTGGTTCCTGGTTCGTCTTCTAGGGTTTCGGTTTGGGATCGCCTCTCCCCAGTGATTACGGATGATCATCGTGTGGTGTCTAATAAATCCTTTGCCGAGATTGTGGGTGGTTCTTCTTCATCGGATCTTACGTATTATCCTGTTGAGAAGAGTTTAAAACCGAGAATATGTTTTCCCCTGGATGTTACAAAAGGTATGGCTAAATCATTTCAATCGGTTCTTTATGGTTACTTTCTTGGCCCCCGACTTCCTTTCCCAATTGTTTTACGGGCYGTTCAGAATGCWTGGGGAAAATTTGGTMTAATAGATGCTATGGTTAATGATATGGGGTATTTCTTTTTTCGCTTCAATGATGAGGGTGGGTGTAACCAAGTTATTGACGCTTCCCCCCTTATGATTCGTGGGAGGCCGCTGTTTGTATCTTTCTGGGATCCTTCAAAGGGGCTACAGAAGCCTGTGCACACGTCTTGCCCGTTATGGGTGAAGTTTTTTAATATACCACTAGTAGCTTTCAATAAGGAGGGTATTAGCCGCATTGCTAGCGCTATTGGCGTCCCTTTGCGTTTAGATGCGTGCACTGCCTCCACATGTGATAGAGCATGGGGTCGTACGAACTTTGCTAAAGTGTTGGTGGATGTGTGGGCCGTGGGGGAAATGCAGAGGAATATAGAAGTGGTAATTCCAAGGCTATCGGGTACTGGAGAAGACATCATAAACGTTGTTCTGGAATATGATTGGGTTCCTTCCCAATGTTCAGTCTGTAATGTGTTTGGTCATCGAACGGGGTCGTGTATGAAAGGGGATACTGCTAAGCAAAGGGGTTCTGAAATAGTCATGGATAAAAGGGGATTCACAGAGATCAGGCGGAAACAGTGGAGGAAAAAGGATACATCAGCCCGTACGGATTCTCAGGCAACTTCATCTGGAGCGGTAACAGGTTCACAGGATACTTTAACTGGCGTGGGTGTTCTAAAAAGGGTTCAGGAGAGTTCAAAACCCTCGGGGAAGAATACAAATGTCAAACATGTATCCAGTTCTGGGGCTTCTACGGTTTTGGAGGGAAAGGATAGTGGAACAGTTGATGGACAATTCTGTACGGTAAATGCGCGACGTACACCAAGAGGAAGAGAAGATATCTCAAATGGTCAATCTCTATCGAATGGAAACCCGGAGTTAGTGAAAAAGGTGGTCAAAGCTTTTAAACCAAGAAGGGGTAAAGTTCTTGATATGAAGACTAGCAATCGGTTTYCTTCTCTTTCTGACGAATCTAGTGATGATGATGAAATGGAGGTCATTGATACGGAGGAGCATTTAAGGGAAAAACGAGGAGCGGCTGATCCACCTACTTTATCTCAATGATAWAGTTGGCAGCTTGGAATGTTAGGGGCTTAAATGCCCTTATTAAACGAAAGGAGGTACGTGATTTTATTACTCTCAAACATCTTTCTTTATGTTGTCTCATTGAGTCCAAAGTGGTTTATAATCACCTGGGGGATGTGTGTAGTAGTKTCTTTGGTAATTGGAATTGGATATCTAATGGTTCGGTCAGTGAGCAAGGCACWCGYCTCATTATTGSTTGGGACCMGTCGGTTTTATCTGTCCTTMTGATTGAGCAGCATCAGCAATTTGTTCATTGTGAAGTTCGTATYTTTGGTCAATCTGAACCCCTTTTTTTCACGTTTGTTTATGGTTGTAATACGGGTACTGAACRGCGTGAACTTTGGCGGGCTCTTGGGGAATTTCATGCCTTCAGTCAGGGGAAAGCATGGATTGCTATGGGTGACTTTAATTCGATGCTTTTCCCTCATGATGGGTTGGGGGGTTCCTCCCGGAGGAATTCTGACATGGAGGATTTTCATACCTGTCTTGAGGAGGCTGAATTATTTGATATTTCTTATCAAGGATGTCAATTTACGTGGATCCAAAAACCTGCGGAGGGAGAGGGTGTTATGCGAAAACTTGATCGTATCTTGGGCAATTCGAATTTTCTCTCTAGATTTGGGGATGCTTCGGCTTTTTTCGAACCTAGGGGGATTTCTGATCATTCTCCGGGCGTTCTTTCTTTTCGTGTTGGAACACGTATAAGACAGCGTGGTTTTAAGTTTGATAACTTTGTAACATCTCATAAAGACTTCCTTGTTTCAGTTGAGGAGGTTTGGTCGAAACCTCAGAATGGTTCCTACATGAAGAGGGTTTTACGGAAATTAAAAGATCTAAAGGTGGTTTGTCGACGTCTCCGTAATTCTTATGGATGTTTGGATAAGAGGGTTGTTCAACTTAAGACGGAACTTGATATTGCACAATTGGCTTGTGATCTTGATCCGTTTAATGATTTGCTAAAGGAGGACATCGCTCACCTCTTATTAGCTTATCAAGAGGCTCGGAGTAATCAGGTGGCATTGGCTCGTCAAAAAGCGAAGATATCTTGGTTAAATGAAGGTGATGGTAATTCTAAATTCTTCTTTCATGCTATGAAAGAAAGGCGCAATCGGAACCATATTGCTATGATCAAGGACTCGGCTGGCGTAATTTATGAGGATCAGGAAGTTTCTTCGGCGTTCATTTCTCATTTTAAAGGGATTCTTGGTACCTCTTCTAGTTTGGTTCCTTCTTCTATGGGGGATTGTGTATTTCGTAATGCTTTATCTTTATCGGACTCTCTTCTTTTAATTCGTCCAATTTCTGATTTGGAAATAAAGGATGCTTTATTTGCTATTGGGAAYGATAAAGCTCCGGGCCCTGATGGTTATTCTTCTAAATTTTTTAAGTCAGCTTGGAATGTGGTTGGGCGGGATGTGCTTATTGGGATTCATAATTTCTTCTATTCTGGTAAATTGGAGTATGAGCTGAATCATACCCTTTTATGTCTTGTGCCGAAGGTCCCTAATGCCTCTTGTGTTACTGAGTTTCGGCCTATTGCTTGTTGCAATGTGTTATTGAAGTGTATTAGTAAGATTATTGCTGATTGGATGAAAGGTTCGCTAGATGTTCTTGTTAGTAAAGCTCAATCTGCGTTCATTCCTGGACGCCAAATCACCGATAATATCTTAATGGCTCATGAACTGGTTGCTGGGTATCAGAGATCGGAAGGGGAACCTAGATGTGCTTTCAAGATTGATATTCGTAAGGCATATGACACCGTTGAATGGAACTTTCTGTTAGAGATGCTGAAGGGAATGGGTTTTCACCCAGTCATGATCAACTGGATTAAGACTCTGATCACAACACCCTCTTATTCACTTTGTGTAAATGGACAGCCGGAGGGTTTTTTTCATGGTAAACGGGGCCTTCGACAAGGTGACCCCCTCTCCCCTTATCTGTTCACTGTTGTGATGGAGGGTCTCTCGATGCTTCTTTCTAAGTGTATCGAGGACGTGGTTACTTTTTCGTATCATCAAGGTTGTGCGGATATTCATTTGACTCATTTGTGCTTTGCTGATGACTTATTTATCTTTTCGAGAGGGGAYATTRTYTCGGTGGAGGTTATTAAACRTGGTCTACAATTGTTTGAAGAACGATCGGGCTTATCGCCAAGTCTGGAGAAAAGTGAGGTGTTTTTTGGGAATGTGTCAATGGAGGTTCAGAGCAGTATACGTGATAGTTTATCTTTTCGGCCTGGGGATTTTCCTATTCGTTATTTGGGCGTTCCTCTTTCACCGGTTCGTCTGAAGGTTCGTGATTTTAGCCCCCTTGTATTAAAGATTAAATCTCGTTTGTTAAATTGGAAGAACAAATTCCTCTCTTATGGAGGGCGTCGTCAACTTATTCTCTCAGTTCTCCAATCTATGCAAACGTTTTGGATGTCGGTATTTCTTGTACCAGCAGCCACGATTCATGAAATTGAGAAGATTTTTCGTAACTTTTTATGGAGTAAAGCGGAGGGACAGAGGGGTAAATGTTATGTTGCTTGGGATTCTATTTGCTTACCTGTTCAGAGTGGGGGACTTGGGTTGAAAAGACTTTCGACCTGGAATAGATGTCTCCTTTTTAAACATATTTGGGATATTTTAAGGGACAGAAATACGATGTGGGTCTCTTGGATTCAATCTCACTGTGTTCGGGGCCGTAACTTTTGGGTTATCAARAAGAGGAATGAGTGGYCTTGGATCCTTCGGAGTCTCTTAGATTTAAGGCCTCATTGCCGACGCTTCTTTATATATGATGTGGGTAATGGCTTATCGACGCATGCTTGGGAAGATACATGGAGTGAGTTGGGAACCCTTATTCATTCTTTGTCGTATCGATTCATCAATGGGCAGGGTTTCCACAATAACTCTACGGTTTTTGATGTAATGCACAGGTTTGGTTCTAWCTGGCCGGAGGAATGGATTCATCGTTATCCTCAGCTGCAAAATGTCCTTATTCCATCTCCCAACCAAGGGGAGGATAAAGTTTGTTGGCTAGATAATAATGGTGCTCGGGGTGATTTTCAGGTGAAAGTGGCGTGGGAGACTATCCGAGAGGTGAATCCGGTTGTGCATTGGAAGAAACTAGTTTGGAACAAAGCGTTTATTCCAAAACATGCTCTCTGTATGTGGATGGCTTGCCAGAAGAAATTGCCAACCCAAGATCGTATCAATCAGTGGAAGCAAGAACCTCCGGATTTAAAGTGTGTGTTCTGTAAATCAGTGATTGAAACGCACAATCACTTATTTTTTGAATGCTCTTACTCTAACAGTATTTGGGAAGGCATAAAAATGGAGGTAGGATTAACGTCTGTTCCGAACATTTGGGACGATATTCTTCACAGAGGATCCGCTCAATCTTGGAAATCTTGGTCTATGGTTCAGAAAATTGGTTTATCGGCTACGGTTTATAATATATGGAGGGAACGAAACAGGAAGTTCTTTGATAATTTCAATCATTCGGAGGATAAAGTTATTGTGGTTATCAAGATGCAGATTCTTCACCGAATGGCTTGGAAGACTAGAAAGAAGTTTTTGAAGTCCAATGATTTGTGACTCTGTGGGTGTCACTCCTTCTGGGTTTTGGGTTTTTTGGGTCTTTCTTGCCTTTTGTTTTTGGGCGGGTGGTGTTATTTTGTTTTGGTGTATTTCCCTTTGTCTTTTTTGGCTTCTTATGACTTGGTTTGTAAGTCAGAGTTGCCGTAGTTTCTCTTGCTGATTGCTTTGTWTGGTGACGATTTCTTTTTACTGTCTTTATAAAATTGCCTGGGGAAACTTCTCCCCTTTCAGTATTATAAACCGTTGCCGATAGACCAAGTTTCTGAACCGTAGACCAAGATTTCCAAGATTGAGCGGACCCTCTGTGATGAATATCCTCCCAATTGTTCGGATAAGACAATAATCCCACCTCCTTTTTAATGCCATCCCAAAT
>NW_020203280.1:0-1996 GCF_001531365.2 Cynara cardunculus var. scolymus | reverse complement strand
ATTTCCCCACGGCCCACACATCCACCAACACTTTTGCAAAGTTTGTACGACCCCATGCTCTCTCACAAGTGGAGGCAGTGCAAGCATCTAAACGCAAAGGGACGCCTATGGCACTAGCAATGCGGCTAATACCCTCTTTATTGAAAGCAACTAGAGGGATATTAAAAAACTTCACCCACAACGGGCAAGAAGTGTGCACCGGCTTCTGTAGCCCCTTTGAAGGATCCCAGAAAGAGACAAACAGCGGCCTCCCTCTAATCATAAGAGGAGACGCTTCAATAACTTGGTTACACCCGCCCTCGTCATTAAAGCGAAAAAAGATATACCCCATATCATTCACCATAGCATCAAGTAGACCAAATTTTCCCCAAGCATTCTGAACCGCACGTAAAACAATTGGGAAAGGAAGACGAGGACCAAGAAAATAACCATAAAGGACCGATTGAAAAGATTTAGCCATACCTTTTGTAACATCCAAGGGAAAACTGATCCTCGGTTTTACACTCTTCTCAACAGGATAATACGTAAGATCTGAGGAGGAAGAACCGCCCACAATCTCTGCAAAGGATTTAGAAGGCACCACACTATGATCATCCCTAATCACTGGGGAGAGGCGATCCCAAACCGAAACCCTAGAAGACGTTACGCCAACCTTCTTCTGAATAGATACATCCATTTCGTCCAAAATAACATCAGCAAAATCCCGAGAGGCAACATTCTCCAAGAAGCCGTGGTGCTGAATCCTTTTATCAAGCAGTCTCAATAAAGTAGACGAAGACCTTTAGAAAAGGTGCTGAATACTCTATCAATAAGCGTAACAAAAGGAGACGAAGACCACAAAAACACTTGATGCGAGAAAGATAAACTAGATATTGATACCAAAATCACCACCAAACACCCAACACCGATGAACCAAACAGCCACGAAGAGCACAAGCCGAATAGAGACAAAAAAACAGCCAACAAGAAATCCAATTCGAGAAGACAAAACACATGCAAACCCTAGCCGTCAAAAAGAAAACGGAACCCTAGAGAAGCATCCGGCAGTCCAAGCCACGATCAAAACCAGCAACAAACCACACGAGAGAATGGAGAAAACCAGCAGCAACAAACCAAGCAAACGATGAAAAAACGGCCTCTCAAAAACCCGATTGCATGCAAAACCCTAATGCCGAAAAACATGCAAACCCTAGCCCCACAAAACAAACCACCGGTAGCCCCACCCTAACACCCAGGACCAAACCGAGACTCCAGCACCAAAGAAAAATCCAGCAGCTATAAACGGCGCAAACCAAACTCAAACAAAGGCAAACCTGATTTGAAGGAAAACCGCCGCCGTTCAAAACTCGGATGGAGAAAAGTACGCCAAACGAAGCCACCAAACCAGATGCAAAGTCAAAAACAGCAGCAAGACAACAAAGCAGCAATCAAAAGCGAAGATCGACGACAGCAGGAGGCCCAACGTCAAACCCTAGCCAAAGAACCGCCGCCGGCAACACGCAAAAGGATGAATGACGCCAACGTAAGCCACCAAACAGAAGCAATCCTTGATAACAACAAACTAGACAACGAATCAGCAAACGAAAATGAAGATCGATACAGCAGCAGCAGATCCGATGAACAACCCTAGCCATACACAAAAATCTAGA
This sequence comes from Cynara cardunculus var. scolymus, assembly GCF_001531365.2. Lineage (NCBI taxonomy): Eukaryota > Viridiplantae > Streptophyta > Magnoliopsida > Asterales > Asteraceae > Cynara > Cynara cardunculus. The sequence continues at coordinate 348 of NW_020203280.1, read as the reverse complement.
GAGAAAAAGTCAAACCGGTCAACCCCCCATTCCCTCTGGGTCAAATTGACACTTTTTATAAGGAGTCTAATTGGGTCAAAATGACACTAATTGGGTTTATTTAGTTTGATCAGACCTTAATGGATATAATGGTACTAAATCGGTCAAAATTAGTCCAATGAGAAGTTAATGAGAGTAAGTGAGGTAGAATGGGTTTTTTTTGTCCTTACTGGGTCCATTTTCGTGTTGGAGGCTATAATAGGCTATTTCTCCTTAAGAAGTCCAATTGGGTCAAAATGATACTAAATGAGTCGTAGTTAAGTATAACTAGACGTTAATGTGACTAGTTGACGTAGAATGGTCCTTACG
>NW_020203279.1:20842-21774 GCF_001531365.2 Cynara cardunculus var. scolymus | reverse complement strand
CTCAAATGGGCCACAGACCTTGATATTACAAATGCATCTGCCAATGCTGAACAGGTCATHGAAAAAATGTACAAGGCAGCAACAAGAATTCTGCGTCATCTAAAGAGGGCTYCACACACAACTGCCAAACCTCGCCATGATGATCAAGCCACTCGTGATGATCATCCTGAAGGGGAGAGACAGGGACACAGAAAGCCCCACAGAAGAAGGCCCCAGCCTCAAAAACAAAGAAGAAAAAGGCTCCTGCCAGAGCACCTGCCAAGGGTATCAGAAGAGCATCGTGACGATCCTCAATTCTTGCTGGCTTTAAAGTTATCTAAGGCAGAGGCTGAGGCTCGAAAGCGAAAAGTGCCCATGCACTACARAGAGGGCGAGGCAACTTCTTCTGTGTTCCCAACAGTCCAAACAATGTCCACGGGTATGTTTGATGCTCTGCAAGGAACCGTCAAGCCCATTCTTGCAGAGGGATCAACCCAGATGCCAATTCTTGAAGAACATGAACAGCAGATTCCAGAATACAGAGGAGAAGGACGCGTCGATACTATCTTGGAATCCATGAGCAAGATTCCCTCAATTCCTGTTCATATAGAGACCATCACCACTCCAGAGGAAATGCTCATCTGGAAATACTCTGTCACGAACGTTGAGCCCGCGTATGATCCCGAGCTGACTGACATTCCATCKCHTGCTKCAAAATTCCACTTCTCTCGATTGACTAAGCCACGTGAACAAGTCTTCTCGCGCTTAAAATCATCTCCTTGGTCTCAATCTCACCAAGGACTATGTTAAAGAAGGTTGTGTCTTATTCTCAATACGTTGTAAGGAGGGAAGACAACAATGTATACATGTTCACGGATGCAGATCTTCACAATCTCTGTGTGTTCGACGTTATTTTCATGTATAAAATTTTAAATGCCTACACAGAGAAGAGG
>NW_020203279.1:18435-19987 GCF_001531365.2 Cynara cardunculus var. scolymus | reverse complement strand
TGTGTTCTTATTGATTTCTACCTGCTTGATTTACATCTATCCGCTGCGTACTTAATGTCTATCTATTTAATCAAGTAAGTTTTCAATACCCTGAACTGAGTAATACGGTCCAACAACCTCCAAATCTGACCATCCTGTATAGTGACTGTGAAAACAGGATACCAGATTCTTAGCAACTTCTGAGCATCAATTTGTTTAATCGTAACGATCTGATGCTTTGTACGCACTTCACTAATCGGTAGGCACTTGGCTTTCAAAAGACGTCGGTATTCATTACGATATTCTTTTGACTGCTTATGAATACCTAGAACTTTGTCGCCGCTCAGAACTTTTCTATGATGGATGAAGATTCCAAAGTAGATATCTTCTAGATATGGTTCTCGGATCCTTACACGATCATATCCACAAAAATTTGCTCTAATATGGAATGTCACATAATCTCTAGTGAAGATTTCAGTTGGATCAACTTGTTCTCTTTGAGCAGGTAAAACTGTAGTGGAAGATTCTGGAACAAACTGACGTTCTTCTTGGACATGAAAGACTGGATCTTCATCATCAATATCAGCTTCAAAGTCAAAATAGATCCTAGTCGACTCGTCGATATTGTCAATGCCTTTTCCAAAATCTTGCTCTCCACCCAGAGTAGTAGAGAACACCTCGTTGAATCCTACATTGGCAGACAAGTCCAATAGCATCCTTATTCTTACCGTGGAGTCCGCCGGCTTTTCAACCATTGGCTCGATCGTAGGACTTGTCTCCATATCTTCATCTTCAACTGCAATAGCCTCAATTACTCTTTCTCGAACAGATTCTGTGGCAGAGGTTTCAGCAATAACGTCTTGAGTTGATGGCTCATCACCGACCCTTGCACCTTGCTCAGATATCTCAGCCAATCTCTGTTTCTTTCTCTCCACCTCATGACTATCTGGATCATCCTGATCGTCATGCCTTCGTTTGAGAGATATGGCCTGAGACCTGCAAGTTTCTTCTAAGGTAGACACCCGTTCAGCTAGGGCGTTTATTGAACTTTTAAGATCTTGGGTATTAGATGTGATCAACTTGCTAACTTTTGAAAAGCTAGAAGTAACCACATCTTGGAAAGCCAAAAACTCTAAGGCTCTAACAAAAGGGTTTACGTCTAATTTTTGACGTAAGAGGCCAACCAAATCTACATCCTCAGCATCTGGATTTTGAGACGCCATCAATTTTGCATATAGTAGTGATTTCAGTTCATCCACCGATTGATCTGGTACAGACGGTTCAGGAACATGCGGTGGTGATGGTACAGATGGTGGCTCTTCTTCTACAACGTCCTTCCTCTTCAAAAGTCTTTTGAGACTTGCCATATGATCATCCATATTATCTTGAACAGCCTTTAGGGCGCCGTCCAGGTATTCCCTTGACACGAAGTCGGGTAAACTCACTCCTGGTTCATATAGAATACCAGTGGTAACAACAGTTGAATAAACTGTTGTGCCTACGTTCAATGTTGGTGTAATGTTAGCATTGGTAGGACTTCCGACCTGTCCTTGTGGAATGTCAAAAGACACCA
>NW_020203279.1:15472-17600 GCF_001531365.2 Cynara cardunculus var. scolymus | reverse complement strand
ATTCTTTTTCTCTCAACTCAGTTCCCTGTTCAGGTAACCCCTGTTCCTGAACACTCTCTTCTAATTCTAACTACTCTCTCACAACTGAGGAATGGGGTGATCCGTGGGCAAGTTCAACCGATTCTAGTTGAACTATTGGATCTATCACTCGCCTATAATCTATTACGCACTAAGCGGTCTGATCAGCTAAAGCGATAAGTTCTGGTGGTACTGGCATTATAGAGTCCAAGTCTTCCACTTCAGTATGTTGTCGAATTCTGGTCATGGTGAATGTCGGCCCTTTTTCAGAATTGGATCTGGCCGATATATCTTCGTTAGCATTCATCATGGCCTTAATGAACAGTTGTAGAAACCTCTAAAATGGCACAAACTTCCAAGCTTTAGACGGAAATCTTTTTGCGTTGACTAGCTCTACTAACTCATTCCATATGACTAAAGCGTAGTCATAATTTCTTGAGAAGACCATACCATGAAAGAATTTAAGGAATGAACTACTACAGGTATCTATGTCTGTTGTCTTTGACGTCAGACATCTATTCAAAATTGAGAACAATAAGTGCCAGATTGATGGCAGGAATCGTCTTTTGAATTGAGTTGGATTGTTCAATTCTATCGAGTATCCTAGATGCTTGATATCCAGACACAGTTGTTCGTCTGATATAAAATCTTCAAAACCAGTAGAGCCTGGTCCGGGCAGACGAAGAATTCTTCTTAGACGTTTCAATGTCAGACAACTGACATATTCATCAACTTCTCCTTCAAAGTAAATTGTCTCCCCGTCTTTTTCTAAAGTGAGTGTGCTCCAGAATTGTTGTAAATACACCATCGGAACAGGTGTATTTGCAGATAAAGAATATGATATAGGATGGCCTTTCAGAATTTCTAGAATGATCGGGTATTCGGCTGGCATAGCAAAAGAAAAGACATGGTTATTGGTTTTTATGTCAAGATATTTAATCTGATGGAAAAGGGTTTCTGATGGGATAGGTTGATTGGGCGGGTGAATAGGAATGTTATCAGATCTAACTGAAGGAACATGAGATTCCTCGTCAGATTGATGTCGTTGATTTGCCATTAGCCTGTAAAACCAAATTCTAAAAATATTAGAAACCATTTTATTAAAAAAAAATACTACACACACAAAAAAAAACCAAAAAAATTAAACTCAAAAAAAAATTAAACTAAAAAAAAAACACTCAAAATAAAACAACTAAGACACGATACTTAGAAAAAAAAAATGAAAGTTATTGACTGGATTAGGAGTCCGGACAACATACGAACAAATCTAACAATTAGAAGAAAAACGATTGTCACCGGATTAGAAATCCGGACAACAAAGCATCCACACACACAAAAATTACTAAGTCTAAAAAATGAAAAGAACTTAAATCGGACAACCATTAACCAGATTAAGGTTGATCGGATTAAACTCTGATCACCTTGTCCGGTGAAATATCCGTTCAACACACAAAATATTCACAGTAAAAACTCAAAATACACACTAAAAAACAAAGCAAAATACAAACTAAACACTCAAAATACACACAAAAAGAAATCGAAATACACAAAATACACAATCAAACAGAAATAAAACCGTTTTTTATTTATGTTTATCCTCTTATTTTTCAATTTCAGATTCGATATGAATGTATTATGAAGATTAAGTCCAAACAGTCGACAAGTTCAATATAAATCCATATGATCAAGGTATATGAATAAGAAATCAAATGATGTAGACCTTGATTAACAAAGATGGAACAATAGAACGAATTGACAGAGTAGAACTATGAACGATGAACCAGAGTTGAGCGGAGACGATGATAAACAGTTAAAGGAGATAAAAAGTAAAAAGTAAAAATGAGTCGACTATTTATAGTCAAAGTCAAAAACCGTTTAGATTCTAAATCGCTCAAAGCTTATCCGAATTAGAATAAATCGGTCAAGAGGTGTCCGATTTATGTGATGAAAAATATCTAAGTGATAATCCGGACAATAAATCGCTCAAGGCATGTACGATTTAGAAGAATACCGGTCAAGACTTGTCCGGTTTAAGAATAAATCGCTCAAGTGTGGAATTAAACCGCTCAAAGATTGAACGATTTAAAGACTTGGAAAAATGAACTCAACA
>NW_020203279.1:12699-14052 GCF_001531365.2 Cynara cardunculus var. scolymus | reverse complement strand
TTTACAATATTTGGGGTTTGTAGATCCAAATATTATGTCGTCTACATAAATTTGTATCAAAATAATATCAGACTTTTCATTTTTAATGAAAAGAGTTGTGTCAATATTACCTTTCGAGAAACCTAATTTTTACCAAAAACTCTGATAAGATATCATACCAGGCTCTTGGAGCTTGTTTAAGGCCATAAAGTGCTCGATCAAGGATGTAGACATGACCCGGCTTTGACTGATCAACGAAACCCTTCGGTTGTGAGACATAGACTTCCTCTTTGAGAAGTCCATATAAAAATGTTGTTTTGACGTCCATTTGATACACCGTGAAGCTCTTGTGTGCCGCGAACGCCAAAATTATTCTTGTTGCTTCAATCCTTGCAACCGGGGCAAACGTTTCGTCATAGTCAACACCTTCTTGTTGATTATATCCTTTTGCARCGAGTCGAGCCTTATTTCTGACCACAACACCATCTTCATCCTTTTTATTTTTGAATACCCATTTAGTACCAATAATCGTCTTATTGTTAGGATGAGGTACCAATCTCCAGACTTTGAGTGCTTCGAACTGGTTCAGCTCTTCTTGCATTGCTATTATCCAATCCGGATCTGCTAAGGCTTCAAAAACCTTAGTCGGCTCAATTTTACTCAAGAATGTGGAATACAGACACTCATTAGCAGTCGCAGACCGTGTATGAATAGGTGCTGATGGATCACCATTTACTTGATGTGTTGGATGATCTTGGGTCCACTTCTTCCTATGAGGTAAGGGAGTATAAGAACTTTGGTCTGAATTTTGATCAATATAAGAACTTCGGGAGTTTATAGGAACAGGTTCAGGTGAAGGTTCATTATTCGGAACTAGGATAGGTTGAATATCTGATTGAGGTGGATTATTGTCAACTGGTTCAACCAACACCTCTTGCCTTTCAGAAGTTTCACCCTCTTCACACTGAACATGATTGATTGGATTCTCCATTTCTATTTCTTCATCGACTTCTTCTGCTTCCTCTTCTGTTTCAGTTACGGGCACATCAAGAGATGGACCCGATAACTGTTGTTCAGTTAAATTTTACCTGATCAAAATAATAGACTGATTAGGCTTATTATCAAAATATTCTTCATAAAAGTGTTCAAATAAGAAATCGTAATCAGCTTTATCAGAGTTAGAAGACTCAGGTTGATCAGCTTTCCGCGTAGTGTTAATTATAAGACCGGGTCTTGAACTGTCTTGTTCAGAAGCCACATCAATTACTTCATCAAATGATACATTTACGCTTTCATTGATGATTTTGGTCCTCTTGTTGTAGACCATGTATGCAGCGGATGTCTTCGAGTATCCAACAAAAACTGCTTCATCAG
>NW_020203279.1:2727-10723 GCF_001531365.2 Cynara cardunculus var. scolymus | reverse complement strand
TCAGTCATATTGTTTTTAACAATAAAATCTTCATGACTGGGTAAATTGTTTGTAAAATCAAACTTGTCAACGTCATCATCTAAACAAACATCTGAATTTAAAATATTAGAAAAATTAATTTCTTCATTAAAAGAATTTTCTTCTGAGTCATTAACTTCACTTAAAGATTTTTCACAGGAGAAATACTCAGATTCAACATGTTCCGTTTTTCTAATAGAATTTTGTAAAGATTCAATTTTATCTAAAAATTCTTGTTTTTGCTTGTTAAATGAAAGTCTTTCTTCACTTAAAGTCTTTTCCAGCTGAACCACCTGTTTTTTCTAAAATAAGCGTAGGAGTATAAGGTTTTGGTTCAACTGGTTTTGTTTCAAGCTCTGCTTTTGAATAACTATGGATAAAATCTGTTGAAACTGCAGAGTCTTGATTTTTGTAACTTTCATTTARTTTTGAATAATTAAACGGAACTTGCATCTTGTCTTTTCTTTGACGATTAAGATCTTCTTTTTGTTCGACCTCGTCAGAAGATTTTATAAATTTTACTAAATACTCGGGACCACAAAAAATATATTCAGAATTATATAAGGTCGGGGCATAACGTAAAGCTTTTTCTAAAAATTTAGGATTTTCATACCTCAGCCCTTCCCGAGGGTTAAAATATCTTGTTTCAGATGGTTTGTTTAGAAAGATGGTTTGATCAGTTTGTCCTCGTTTATATAAAATTTCTTCTTTAACCTTCAAAGTTTTATTTAACTGAATTATTTGTAAATCAAGCTTACTTATTTTACTAATGCTAATGATTTATATTTTTTCCTTTAATTCAGATAATTTGGCTTTTAAAACATTGGATGATTCATCAAATATTTTGGACTCAGACTGCAAAGACTTAGCCCAATTCAAGTTTCCAGCATTTTCAATATATAATTTGGTATATTTTTCTTTTTGCGTTTTTAATTGATCTTCAAAATTATTTGAACGCAATTTTTCTGATTTTAATTCTTGCTGGAAAGTTTGAATTTTAAGCATCATCTTTTTCATCTGCTTAATGCATGATTGATGTAATACCTCATCATTCATCTGTTCTTCTTCTTCACCTGTCAAATCATTATCTGTTTTAGCTATCAAGCACACATGTGCAACATCTTCAGTTTCTTCTTCTTCGTCAGTCAGATTCAACTAGTGTTCATCCTCAGCCATAAGTGCTTTGCCGGGATCTCTTTGTTTGGACAGAAGAAATTTATTCTTGTAGTAGTCAGGTATCGCGATTTACCGGCTTCCTACAATTTATAGCAAAGTGGCCTAGCTTACCACAGTTATAACACTTTGTGTTTTCATCAGCTGCTCCTTTGGTAAAATTCTTCTTTTCTTCCGGCTTTTTCTCATATTTCTTCTCGAACCTCTTTTCTTCATATTTCTTCTTCTCGCCAAACTTGTCTTTGTATTCATATTTTGAGCCTGACGATAATCTCTTGTTGTTCGAGTGTGGCCTTTTTGAGAACTTCTTCTGGAATGCTTTAGTTAGCATTGCCATTTCCTGTTTGATCTCTGACATTTCAAAATCTGAATCTGAGATGTTACTATCTTCTGTTTCAGACTCACTTGACTGACTAACTTCTTTTACTTCCCTTCCAGATCTGCTTTTTAATCTCTTTTCCTTTCTCTCAGATACAAGAGCCAAAGGATCAGCAACTTCTTTTTCTTTCTTTTTTGCATTTCGAATTTCCAAAACGTCTTCCTCATTTTGTTTCAAAGTTTCATAGATTTCATGAAAATCAATATCAGATAACTGTTTATTGAATCTGATATGATTGGCAAATGGTTTCCACTCTGACTGGAGATTGTTAAGAAACGTAACATTAATCTCAATTGTAGTTTTAGAAATTCCATTCTTTGTAAGTTCATTTAGCAGTCTGGCAAGCCTATTGTAAACATCATCAAGACTTTCACCTTCTTTAGCCTTGAATTCTTCATARGYTGARATAHARTTWGTRMTTTTCAGCTGAGTTCCCACTTTCGAACCCATCATCATCTTTTCGATTTGAATCCACATGCTGTGACCTGATGATTTATGACTGTCAATACTGGTGTAAATATCATTAGTCAGTGTTTGCATCATATAATACTTGCACAGCACATCAGCATGAGCTCTCTCCTTATCTTCAGATGAATATTGATTATTTAGTTTAGGAACTCTCTGTGCAGGTATGCCTGCTATTACATCAGCTTCTACCTCTATGAAGAATTTAGGTGGACCTTCCATCAAAGATTTCATTACTAGATCACCTTCTTTCATTCTCTCAATAAAATTCAGGAATCTGTCTCTCCACTTATTGTAATCACCACGAAATAGAACATGTGGCTTGGTATCAGTACCAATAGCCATTGCTTCTCGTGAACTCATCGTATGAATTTTTATGAAATAGGATCAACTACAGTTCAAAGTTTGAATTAAAAGATCAGTTTACAAAAATATATCTGATAATATGTAAACAAAACTTTGCAAACATTCAACACTTAGAACAATTTATGCACAAACACTTATCCGGATTAGTAATCCAGTCAAGCTTATCCGGATTGAAAATCCGGTCAACAAGATAGAATATTCAACAAGTTATCCGGATTAGAAGTCCAGACAACAAGTAAACTTAAATCGCCCAAAACACTTAACCAGATTTTAACAAAAGAATGCAAAATTTAGTCGGATTATGCAAAATGAAATACATATAAGGCACAAAATTCACTTTGATTTAAAATTCTCAAATCGGATGTTTTCAACACTTGGTAAAAAATCCAAAATGAAAATCGGAAGTAAAAAGTCAACAAGTCAACAAGTCAAGGTCAACTAAGTCAACAAGTCAAAATACGTATAAGTAATTTTAAAAGAAATCGATGAAAAGTAAAAGAAATAAATCGATCAAAAAGTCAATATCCGTTCAATCACCAAGGAATATACGATCACAATTATAAATTGCTCAAGCAGACAAATTTAAAGTCTTACCAAGCAAATTCTTTAAATCACTTATTAAATCGCACAAACCTTAAACTTTTTACCAGTAGAATTATATAAATCGGCCACTAATCTGTTCAAGTTACCAAAGACTTACCAGCCGGATTGTTTAAATCGAACACTAATCCGCACAAGTTATCAACGGTTTACCAGGCGGATTGCTAAATCGCTTAATGATCCGCACAAGTGTTGTCCGGATAACCTATATCAAGCAACTCAATTCACACGGATGTTAAATCGCACAAGTAATACGCGGATAACACCCCAAATCGCACAAGTAATACGCGGATAACACCCCAAATCGCACAAGCTTTAATCGGACTAAAATTCAATAAAAAACACAAAATTTCACACTTTTTACCAAAAAATTGGATCAAAACATGAAAAAATATGAGTTTTGAAGAAAATTTTCCAAAATACGAAAAATCAATTTCGTTTAAAACTGGTTTAAAACTTGCTTAAAATAAAAAATAGTGTGAATCAAGATTGTTCGTAATGCAAAACTGAATATGGCAAAGTAAATCTTTACAAATAACACTAAAAAATTAACCGATTTAAGCTCAAAAACCCAATCTAGATGAAGAACTCTCAAGAACAGTGATGAACATCATGACCCAGATCGATGAATCTTAAAAAAAATTGTGAAAAATTGTGCAAAATTTGTTCAATCCTCTAATCAAAACTGTTGTTTCTTGCTTTGATACCAATTGTGAAGTCCCAAAATCATAAAAACATGATATGATCTTCAAGAATTAAGATGAATAGAATAATAGAAAGAATATCTTCAAAGAATGATTAGATTGAGAGAGAGAGAATTACAGCTGAAAAGCTTGATTACAATTTGCTTATCACTTCATAATGACAATTATAAGGAAAATACTATTTATACAAGGAAATAGTAAAACTACACTATTACAAAATAAAGCTATTCTAAGGAGAAATTTGAATACAACTTTAACGCTCTAACTCAAACCCAACAATTATCTATAGTCCAATTATACATAATGCACATATGCTCGTTAATATAGTAATTTATACCGGAAGTAATGTTATAATCCAATAAATGATCAAAATTTATAAAATCAAATAATTCCAGAATTTCACTTTTGGACAGAAACTAATAGTACTAAAAATGATCAATTTATAGAGACTTCTAAAATGACATAGTTTCCTATCTTTTTATATGGGATATAGTACTGAGTTATGTTCATTGTGACCAAATTTCATGCATTTTGGACATGTAAAAATGGTTCAAATAATTTATGCAATACAATATGTCACAATTGGTATGGCAGATTACACCATGTTAGTAAAATACTCATTTGAAGAGTCTTACTAAGTGTTTTTTTTACAGAAATTCCAGTTGGATTATAAACTCAACACCTAAATGAAACTTTTAACATAATAATAACTCATTTTGGATGAGTTAAGAGGAAGATATGGCACCATAAAGTTACATGCACACATCTGTCATTAGTTGACAGATTGCACACTTAACTTTAATAAATTGGTTAATGCCTCAAAACTTCATATTTTTGAGTGAAACTGGGTTCATATGAACCCAAACTCGTAAAAGCATATTTCAGAAGAAGAATCATGTACTAAGAGCAAGTAATAAAAGAGATATTAACACACAAAGTAGGATCTACCTACTGATGGTTTCACAGTTTGCACACTAAAGTGTTTTAGGTGTTTGGAGGTCAAAACTCCATATTTTCATGTGATTCCACTTGGATGCAGAAGATAACTCATATAGTTAACTCTCAAAGGAAGAATCATCCTTTTTCATTGAGTTTTGAAAGAGATATGGTCATTAGAAAATGCATATACAAATCTGTCAGTTTTGGACAGATTGCATAATCATTTTGTTTTGAGTAGTTGAAACCTCAAATCACCATATTTTTGAATGAAATCAGTGACATTTGAAAGGTAACTCATTAAATTAACTTCCAGAAGAAAAATGATTTAGATGATTATTTAGAGAGTTATGGTTGTTTAAAGTAGGGTTTACCTACTGAAAAACTCCCAGATGCACATGCATTTTGTTTTGAGTATTTGGGGAGTCAAAACTCAATGTTTTCTAGTGAGACCAATTGGATTAGAACTCCAACTCAATAAAGGAACTTTTAGAAGAAGATTCATGACATTTAAACATATTATTTGCAAGAAATGGATGATTTATGCACATGCACGAAATCTGTCAGCACTTAAAATGTCATTTTTTTAGGAATCCAACCCACATGCAACATGATTTTACCGATTTTATTGAGTTCTAACGTTTGGGTCATAGATTACCACCATCATATGAACATTTTTACATGTTTTTGGTGTGTAATCTCTCCTTAAAACTCAGAAATTTTCGGACGTTAGAAGAAGGTAGTTTAAAATGCAAGAAAAGTGGGTTTTTCCCCCAAAGTTTGCAAGAAAAATGGTGGAGATGAAGTTGTTACCTTGATTGATGATGAGAAGGATGCAATATCTTCAAAATCTTTGCTATTTTGATGGAAGAATATGAAGAAATTGGCTGGAGTTAAAAGGATGAAGAAGGTGATCTTTGAGAGTCTCTTGAGTTTAGAGAGAGAGGGAGAGAGAGTTTCAAATTTTGGAATTGTGAAAAATGAGTTGTAAGGAGAAAATAATGATATTTATATATGGATTTTAGGAGGGAGGGGGGTGGCCGGCCATTGGGGGGGGGCCCAAGCCCAAAAATGTATATTTTTTTATTTTAATTAAATTTAAGCCCCAAAATTGTTAAAATGTCATTTTCTCAATTTTGACATTCTTCTTCAAATTATAAACCCATGATGGTTAAATTCATTTAAATAAAAAGTTTTATATTTAAAACACTAAAACTTTGTGTTTTATATAAATTGGGTATAAATTGGAGCATTTGGCACTATATAGGACGTTTCAAATAGTTACGGGTCGGAACCGGACTTTCTAAGCAACTACCGGAAACTCTAGAAATTTTTCGGCCAATCTAATCTTATAAATTATCTTTAGTAACACTAATATAAACTTAATAAGAGCTAACCTGTAAGCTCAAATTTGACAGTTGTCACAAAAGTGTTATAAGTGTGGTGAAGCAGGCCATCTGTCCAGAAATTGCCCAGCTAATCAAAGGTGTTTTAACTGCAAATCTCCGGATCACATTCGACCGAATTGTCCATTGTTAAGAACTCCACAACTGACAATAGGGATTAATGCGTCGGGTACTCGGGGAAGACCTATTGTGAATAGAGGAGGGCAAGGAGGGCCGCGGGGGTGGTCCTTCCAGATGACTAAGAACAAAGCAGAAGCATCACCGGATGTAGTAACAGGTACTTTCCTCTTGAATTCAATACGTGCTAAGGTGTTATTTGACTCTGGTGCAAACTTCTCGTTTGTATCACCACTGTTTGCTCAAACTGCATGTCTGAATTCTATGATATTTGATGATGAATTAGTAGTTGATACTGCTAATAGTCAAGAAACTGTTACTAGTGTGTTCAATAATTGTATTATTGTTATTGAGGGTTATGAACTTCCAATTCAGTTATTTCCCATGCCGATGAAGGAGTTTGATGTAGTGGTGGGTATGGACTGGTTGGCAAAGTATCAGGCTAGTATTGTTTGTAATCAGAAAATGATCAAAATTACTCTGCCAGACCAAGGAACAGTTGTTATTTATGGTGATCGCCAGAATCACCATACCAGTATTTTGATAGTAATGAAAGCTCAGAAAAGCATTCAGAAGAGGTGCCAGGGATATTTGGCTTACGTAATTTGTTAAACCCCATAATTCATAATGTAAAAAGTAATTAAAAACAATAAGTGATAAAGAACCAGAAGACCGATGAAGACATCAAGGCAGAAACGGCTAAGTCTGGAGTACAACCAGAGGACCGATTGGACGATCTGGGATGCGATGGAAAGAGCATCCTCATCGATCCTCTGGTCATCAACACTTAGAGAATTCTCCAGCAAATCATCCAGAAGCATTCAATAAATATTTAAAGATAAGGATGATTCATCACATCATGAATGATAGCTGGAGATGACATGTTGACAGCTAGACTTCAAGTTTATCTCTAATAGTAAACGTTATCAATAGAGTAGATAAACGTTATCTATTAATAGAAGATTAGCTAAAAAGTCTCATCAGATAGTTATCTTCTTATTAGCTGATTAGTATAAATAGGTGATTAGGCCTATTGTAAAAAGAGAAGCTTAAGTTGCTTTTACGTTTTTCATATTTATAAAGTGAAATATTTGACGCTCAAGATTGTTCTTAATTGTTTATAATTCATTCTTGAGTGTTCATCACTTTGTTCATAAAATCACTATAATTTGGTTATTATTAACTAGATTATTAGTGTTATTGCGAGATCTGAGATCAACAATTGGTATCAGAGCCAATTGATTGAATTTCCAATCAAAACTATCAAACAAAAATCTCTCAATTTTTGATCTTCTTTCTCGCCAAAACACAAAGCCTTCTCTTCAAAATTCTCAATGGCCAATTGGAATTCTGCTTACAGTGTTGGCTCCCTCACCAAGCCTCCAACTCTTCAACGAGAAGAATATCCACAATGGAAGATCAGAATTGTGAACTTCTTGGAAGGAATGTACAGGAACCTTCTTCGATTTGTAATGGAGGGTCCTTACATTTCAGGAACTCTTGTTCCAAGAGTTCCAGAAACCACGGCTGAAATTCCTGCCTACTAAATGCCTAAGGATGAGAAGAATTGGGATGAAGACAACAAGGAAAGAGTAGAAACAGACAAAAAGGCCATAAGATTGATAATCATAGCCATTCCCAACGAAATTTTCCAATCCCTCGACGCATGTTCCACAGCCAAGGAACTATGGGATGAACTGGCAAGCAAACTGGAAGGAGGAGCAAAAACAAGAAAAAATCGTAAAGCATAATGTCTCAACGAATAAACTAATTTCAAGGCCCTCCCTGATGAACCAATACAGAAAACTTATGATCGTTTTAACACATTGATC
>NW_020203279.1:0-2187 GCF_001531365.2 Cynara cardunculus var. scolymus | reverse complement strand
AGTTCAAAAGGGAAAGATACCAGTCATCGTATGAAAGAAAGCCATCCAAATTCCATCAGAGGGAAGATAGAAGAGATGGGAGAGAGGAAAGAGAAGACAAAAGAGACGAGAGGAAAGAGGACAAGGATGGAAGGAAAAATGATATTCGATGCTTCAGATGTGGAAAGCTCGGTCATTTCTCTAAAGAATACCGAGGACGATTGGTAAAGGATGATGATTATTACAAGAACAAATATAAATACAATTCCAGAGAGCGAAGCCTGATGGCTGAAAAAGAAAATTGGGTGTCCGATTCTTCATCAGACGATGAAGACAAAGCACTCATATGTCTAATGGCCACGTCCAACGCAGAATCCGCCTAYAACTCTGATGACCAGGTATGTGAGTCTACTTCCAATGAAATCAGCTCTGCCCCATCGGAGCTAGAGTTAAGGGTAATAAAACTTTCAAAAGATTTCTTGAAATTAAAAGAAAATTTAAATTTTGAAAAATCTGAAGGGATAAAAGCGGAAAAAGAAACTAGTTTCTACAAAAGAGAAACTGATCTTCTAACCGAAGAAAAAGCTGAACTCGCAAAGGAAAAGACTCGCATCAGCACACTTAAGAAATCAGAGGAAGATAAACTTCTGGAATTAAACAAACAAATAACTAAGGACCTAGAAAACAAAACGAAGACCTTAAAAGAATCCGAGGCAGAGAGACTCAATTCAGTAGTTCTTTAAAATTTCTTTCAAAAAGAGCGGGAAATTCTTCACCAGAAACTTCAAACCAATGAACTTCTGATGAAGAAAAATATAAAGATGCCCAAGAAGTTTATGAATAATTAAATGGCCAAAAGGACACTCAAAGGATTGGATTCAATGAATTAGATTCTTTCATCGAATCAAAGAAATCCACCCTTGAATCCACTTTCAAACTTGGATGCATCCAAAAACCCGACTTTACTCCAAAGCCAAAAGCAAATTTTAAAAGAGTTAAAGTCGATGAAAAACCTGTCTTTTCAAGACACCTCTAAATCAGAAGTAAAAATTCTGACGGAAGCAATGACACCTCTAAATCAGAAACAAATGGAAACCCTATGGTTCAACCAGAATCTCTGATTGTCAATTCCTCTCCATCAGTGTGACATTCCATCATTTCTGAGCTTCATGTTAGTACCTTATTATAGATCCTATATTTAGAATTATATTTTACTAGGATCTAGTCATGGTGATTAGAGTTCATTTGGTTTAGTTCCCAAGTTTAGTTCCGAAGATCACGCCTCGGCGGGTAACTGATGAAATTAACTTGTGTAAATGTCAAATATTTTACAAATGCCCCAATAAACTAAAGTTGATATTATAAACTTTTAAATTAAAATAAAAAAAATCCCATTTAAATGTCCAAATAATTTATCAAAAGGTGGAGTTTTGGAATTAATAGTGTCATTTTATTAATGTTTGGGTAAATTATATAGTGGGTTATAAATTTAAGTGGGTTTATTCTTATTTAAGAAAAATAAAAGTTTTATTGGGTTTGGGCCTTTAGAGGCCAGCCCATTTCTTTCTTTAAAAAAAATCCTCATATAAATACCCCACATCCTTTGAAAACTCTCATTTCCAAATTATCATCAGCTTAAAACTTTTTATCTCTCTGATCTCTCTCTAAAATCAACTACCTTCCAGCCGATTCCATCATCAAGCAAGTCTTTAGGAATTTTGTCAATCTTGAAGAACATTCAAGAATATAAGAAAAGGTATGATACTAGCTATCTTACTTTTGTAAAACAACAAAAGTTTTCATCTTCCTACTCCTACTTCTTGATCTTGTAATTAAATATCTAGAGAATTAAAGAGGGGAGATTATACATCAAAGACATGAAAATGTCTTCAAAAAGGATGATAATCTATGATCCATGTTCTTTAGAACTCTAAAATAGGAAGAAACCCATTGCATGCAAAGTTTGAGCATGTAAAGTTATGTTTTGAAGTCTAGTAGAATCTGCATGTGTTAGCTCTCAGTTCCTTAAATGTAAAAGTATAGAAAAAGTAAAACTGCAAGTATTGACAGAAGATGATATGTCACAGAAGACCACAGAAGACCAACATCAAAAGATGCACAAGCTACAAGTCTCAAGTGACAGAACCTCTGTCGTGTCTCACAGAGGTTCTGGAAGATTTCCTCTGCGTACTTCCAAGTTTCATCTAG
>NW_020203278.1:3474-21413 GCF_001531365.2 Cynara cardunculus var. scolymus | reverse complement strand
TGCAAACGAGTGTTGAGGAAGACCAGTGACAAGATCATTTCTTGATAGTTCACTGAGTGTCTTGAAGTTGAGATAAGATAGTCATTTGTACCATAACCAGTTAATATCTGATGAGGCTTTGGAGAAGAAGAAGCTATTCTCGGTGAGAGAAGAATTCATGTTGATGATATAAACGTTCTCTAGACGAAAACCGGTTAGAGCAACCTTATCATCTTTGTCAAGAACATGACAAGAATTCTTTGAGAATTTAACTGTATAATCTTTATCATACAGTTGGTTGATGATAAGAAGATTGTGCTTCAATCCTTCAACATATGCAACACGTTTGAAAGTTGTTGCATCATTGGTTAATATACCAAAACCTTTGGAATATCCTTTTCCATTTCCACCGAAGGTTACGGAAGGTCCTGTTTCTTCCTTGAAGTGAGTTAGAAGAGATTTATCTCCAGTCATATGTCTTGAACATCCACTGTTCAGATACCATATTCCTTCAAGGAAACAAAATAAGAATGCTATTGATACCCAGCTATTGGGGTCAGCTTTGTTAGAGGCTTCATCATCTGATACTGAAGAACCAGCATCAGTAGATGGCATCACCGAACCTGAAGAGGTTTGAGTGGAAAGAGGAACAACCTCTGACACTACTAACATAGTTTCAGTGGAAGTCTTCACTGAGCCTGATAAAGAGGCTTCAGTGGTAAGAACTACAACGTCTGATGCTGAAGAATTTTCAGCAGGAGTTGTCTTTGTTGAGCCAGAAGAAGAGGCTTCAACGGTTTTCTTCACCTTGGTTGCTAGAGCAGCCTTTGTGGATGATTTCACCTTGGTTGATTTCTCAGCCTTGGTTACTTTCTTGCCCTTAGCTGGCGAACCACCTTTGGCGGCAGAAGGACACTTGTTGGCAATATGTGTTTTCTCACCGCAGTGTTTACACTTCCTAAAGCTAGGAGTAGCTTTAGGGCCAAGAAGTATTTCCCTTCTCATTGGTTCTAGGAGAAACCTTTGAGGAATTGGATTCCTTAGGTGAAAAGTTCACCTTGAGCTGTGACTTGGATTTCTGATGGGATTCAGATTTCCTAGTCCCTGAAGAGGAAGAACCTTTACAAGCTGAAAGAATAGACATAGATCTATTAGACTTGTTACACTTCTTGGGAAGGGATGTTGTGACAACAAATTTACTTTTGTCTTTGCACCCAGAACTCAAAGGAGTTCCTTCAAGATGACTCTCAGTAAAAGAGGAGGACTGAGAGGAAGAAGTGTTGGGAATAGAAGAGACGAAGGTACCAAATTTGAGCATGGTCCTGTCTTTAACACATTCTTCCTGACCATAGGAGAATCCTAGACCAGTCTTTATCTTGGCTGGGATCTGATCGTTAATGATCTCAGAGGCCTTGATGAAAGCTTTGCACCACCCTTCAATGGTAGCTTTCTCGGCCTTGAGTTTAGCGATTGCTCGCTCACGCTCAGCGATAGCCTTCTCATGTTCAACAGTGATGGCTTGGTTTACAATAACCCGATCTTTAAGATTTTTCTCGACAGAGGTCAGTTCTTTGATCTTAGAATGGAAAATCTTCAATTGCTCTTGAAGATCAACGTTAAGCATTTCCGTCCTCGATTTGCCATTGAGGGCATTGTAAAAGTCAACCATCAGCGTATCCAGTGCAGAAAGACTAGAAGAAGTAGAGGGTTCATTCAGGAAACATACCTGACTAGAAGAAGAAAATAGCTCAGAGGAAGTAGATGCTTCAGAAGATCCTTCATCTGCATCTATGGCCATCAAGCAGATGTAGGCTTTATCCTCCTCATCTGAAGATGATTCATTGGATGACTCAGCCCAATCATGCTCTTCAGCAATAAGGCCTTTAGCCTTTCGCTGGTTGTTCTTCACTTTCTTGTACTTATCCTTCAGTTTTAAGTACTTTTCATCTTTGCACCTGAAGGAGGAAGGAGCTTTAGAAGATGGCGTCGTAGTCTTCTTTGATCTGCATTCACCTTCAAAATGTCCGGGCCGGTGACAGTCGTAGCAGACAGCTGAAGCCTTGTCTATTCTTTCAGACTTTGGCTTTTCCCTGAGGGACAGCTAAGGAGATCTGCGGAAGTTGCTCTTTCTAGCGAACCTCCTAAATGGCTTAGTCAGGAGTGCCAGAGACTCATCAAAATATGTTAAATCCGATTCTAGAATGTCCTCAGAGATAGAAGAATCTATCTCCGTGATAATAACGGGAGAAAGAGAAGAAACAAACGGGGTAGAAGAAGTTTCAACAGAAGAAGCTTCAGAGATCAAAGTCAAAGGAGAGCTTTTCATTTCCCTGGATTCTTTTACAAGATTCCTTTTCAGTTGACGAGATTGCTCATTGTTAAGCAGAATCCCAAATAAAGTAGAAAGAGAAAGAGTGGACATGTCATTTGACATCTTGAGACACATGGAAAAGGTGTCCCAAGACTCAGGAAGGCATTCTAGAAACTCGGTTAAAGTTTCAGAATTAGAATATTCCCTGTCGACAGCCCTAAGATCAATAAGAAGGCAGTTAAATCTCTGATGTACTTCAGACAGCGTCTCAGACTTTTCACAGAGAAAGCTTTCATATTGTCTTACTAGATTGATCTTTCTAGTCTCTAGAACCTGAGTGGTTCCTTCATATTGGACACAAAATGTGTTCCACATGGATTTAGAGGTTTTGAGTTTCATCACTAAGTGATAAATCTCATCAGGAAGAGACATAGCTATTATAGACCGAGCACGCGTGTCTATAGCTATCTTCTTTTTGTCCTCATCGCTCCATTGATGTGGAAGCTTTGGAATCTGTCGTTCAGGAATCGCGACAGTCGTAGCTGTTGCTAGAACAGCAAGAGCAATAGCAAATGGAATATATGGTCCATTTTCTATATAATGTGGAATTTCAGGATCCATACCTTCCAGAAAGAGGGACATCCGGTTCTTCCAGAGACTAAAATTGTCACGGACAACCGCGGAGGTTTGGCAAGAGAGCCATTATCTTGTGTGTGTGTGTGTTTGTAATTTGTAAAGCCATCTGAAAGCGGTAAAGTTATCTAAGAAATGAGATAAACTAATACTGAAAACAGCTAAACACAAAGGAAGAGAGAAAACACTGCTCTGATACCACTTGTTAGTCTCGTGAGGGTCTACAAGAAGAGTAAAACAGTTTGTAGAAGGGGGGGGAATAAATACAAACACAATATTTTTAAATTTAAAATTTATATTGATAAAGAAGATCAATACAGATCTAACAAGATTGTTTGCGGAAAGATAAGGTGATTAAAACCTATTTAAACAATCTTTAGTTACACACTAAGTCTTAGCAATTACAAGAAAAGAAATGCTTTAGAGAATATCCTTTACTTAAGCTAGAAAATGCTTGAAGTAAGAATTAGGGTTAGAGAGTGAGTTGCTCGCACTCTGCATGGAGAAGAAACACTTCTGTTTATACCCAGTGCATTAAATGAACATTTAATGCAATATGGTAGGGTTAGAGTGCGTGTCAAGCCTTAAGGGGAATGACCTGAAGGTCTCATCATCATTCGCTGAAGCTTGAGCAGTCTTCACACATATGTAGACAGACTTGTAATCACTAAATACCGCTTCAGATCANGTTCTTCAGCGATCACTGAACATACTCAGTGAAGATCGCTCTAACTGAAAGGACAGAAACATAAATACAACGTATAAGTGAAAAGGGATTATACAGATAATTTTAAAGAATAAAATACAAAACTAAGATACAAAGCTTTTGTATGAGACATATAGAGCCTTTGATTTATAAAAACCCCCCAGAGTATTTAAAACCCTTTCTACATAATCAAAGGTCCTCTGGTCCTTGCTCAAAGACCAACCAGAGCCCCTCTGTATGTATTAAAAACATTGATAAAAACATAGGCAATAAATGCCTCTGATGACAAATCATTATCCCCTTCTCAATAACATTTAAATTATTATTTCTAAAAAGAACAATATTTCTAATTCATCAAGTCACAAAGAAATGATTATTTAGAGTTATTTTATCTAATTAGTGATAATAACAAGAGCTGTAATAATATCAACATATGACAATGCTTTCCTTATTCAATGGTACACCTCTCCTTGATATGCCACCCTTATTTCTTCATTAAAGTAAGGTTACTTGCCAGAACAGACATAAGTCACCACGTCTACAAGTACCCATCACCCAGTTCCAAGCCAAAAAAGACAAATGTCACCACGTCTGGGGAACTACCTCTTAAAACAAGTTTTATACCAAAACAAACTTACGTCATCACGCTTGGTAGAAACATTTCCCAAAATACAGTTCCATACCAAAACAGACTTACGTCACCACGCATGGTAGAAACATTTCCCAAAATATAGTTGCATACCAAAACAGACTTACGTCACCACGATTAGTAGGAACATTATCCTTTTACTTTAAAAGATATAAAATACCCCATTTTCACAATAACAAAATTTAAACCCAAATTATTGTCAATTTGTGAAAATTCCAATAATTCAAAAATTCCAACACTTCAAGACTCATACGGATAATGTGTCATCCGGACAAGCTATCCGGCCAACACATATCCAAACAAGCTTGGCCGGATTTCATATCCGGTCAATACAACAATTTTTCCAACAGAAAACTCTTATCCGAATACATGCAAATCCGGACAACACATGATAAAACAACCCCAATGTAAACCCTTAATCCGGACAACACTTTTAGCCAGATATTATCCTCTCCGGTTGACACTACAGTTGGGATATACTAATCCAGACAACACGTTGACCGGACACTTTCTAATCCGGTCAACACTGTGTTCGAGCAACCTTTAATCAAAATGCCTAATGACCCAATCCGGACAACACAGTGACCGGATAACTTTAATCCGGTCAACACTGTGGTCGGAGACATATCTTAAATCAACTGTTAAATAAGCCAAGAACATTATGCAACATTTATACATCGAATTCAAAACCATTAACAAATCGTATTGCAAAAGGTGTTTGAAAACTACTCACCTTTAAAAAAACTTGAAGAAGAAGGCAAGACCAAATCAGTTCTCCGGATTAAGCAAGCAAAACCACAACTCTCTCTCTCTCTCTCTCTCTATCTAAATTTTCTAAGGTGGCAAGATGAACTTGCCTGCACCCCTTCCCCTTTATTTATACCTTTCCTTTTTAGGAAAGGCGGTTACACCTTCTCCCCCTTCATGCATGTATATTTATTAAAATATTACCCAATACATGCATATAACCATTTCATGCATGCATATAAAATTCATGCACATATACACACATACATAAAATCACATACACTTCCACATGTATTTTTAAAATATTGCATATATTCAAATGCATGAAAAATACACATACTCGCATCTTAAACTCATGTAAGCAGGTATCCTCATAATCAATTAATCACATAATAAATATCTCAGGTGATAACCAAGACCCGGTTATCACACCTGTCGATCACCATAAATAACAATTGGTCATTTCCCTGTTAGATCAATAACGATCATTTTCTTGTTACACAAAATACTAGCCCGATTTTCTGCTAACCAATCCATTCCCACCACAACATCGAATTCTTTCATAGGCATAGGGAATAGTCGGATCGGTAGCCTACACCCCTCAATTTCAATTATGTAATCATTAAACACATAGGTAACAGATACACAACTATTAGCGATATCAACCACTAATGTATCACTAAGGGGCACAGAATTCATACATGCACAATTAGCAAATAATGGTGATACAAAAGAAAAGTTCACATTAGAATCAAATAGCACTTTAGCATATATAGAATTAACAAGAAAAGTACATGTTACCACATCTGGTGTTGTTTTGGCCTCACTTTTTGTCATCTGATATGATCGGCCCCGCACCCCACTCTGTCATCCCCTTTGTGCACTAGGTCTCCCACGACACTTGGGGTATTTCCTCTCATGGTTAAACGAGGAACTCTCAACTCAGGACAGTTTGGTTAAATATGATCAGGCAAATTGCACTGAAAACATCTATTTGGTATGGTGTAATCCCTTGATAGATGACCTGACTCGCTGCATCAGTAACATCTCTTCGGGTCAGGTTGGCAATTTCCCTTATGCACCTATTGACATCACGGATAGACTCTAGCAGATGGTTGTTGAGAAGGAGGTTATCTATTTTTATGAATTTGGGTCTTCAAAAATTGGCTGAAGACCCTTCCCACCTTCGTTTCTCCACTACTCTCTCTTCACCCTGCCGATTCTTATTTTTTTCTGCTACCTCAGCAGTATTTACAGCTAGAGAGAAGGTAGCAGGATCCATAGAAATTACAAATTCTCTGATGAAGGGTTTCAAACCCCAAATGTACCTTTCTATTTTCCTGGACTAGGAGGAAATATAGTGTTTCGCAATTCGGGAGTATTCAGTAAACTTTTCGGTATAATCCCGCACAGACCTGTTACCTTGCTCCAGTTTCAAGAAATCTTCCTCCATCAGCCTCACTGCAGTCTTAGGACATAATTGGTTTTTAAATCTGATTACAAATTCTTCCCAATACATAGTTTGCAGAATATTTGGCTGTGCCGCTGATTCTACATCCCACAAGTATAAACTGTTAGATTTTAGCATAGAGACTGCAAATCTAACCTTATCCTCCTTAGAACATTTATTGGTGTTAAACGCCGATTCAATTTCTTTTATCCAGCACATTGCCTTTACTGGATCTCTTTCTGTGATAACTGGGTCTTGGTTATCACCTGAGGTAATTAATATGTGCTTACATGTTTATTGATTATGTGACAGCATGATAAATTGTTATATTGATCATGCAAATAAGTGAAGTTTTATGCATAAGAGATTTTATGCACGATGTGAAATGTATATATATACATATGTATATGCAAGATTTATATGTATGCATGCATTCATAGATGTGAATAGGCAAAGGTGGATGCATGAATATTCATGTGTGTATGTATGGCTGCATGTGAAGGGGCAGCTTAGCCGCCATACCTCTTTTGGAAAAGTATAAAAAGAGGTTGAACTCTTCAAACCATCCTCTTGCCATTTTTAATAAGCGATTTAGAGTGAGAGAAAGAGTCTTGACCGGATTAGTTGTGGGTTAAAGATCAAGTTGATTTCAAGTGTTTGGTTTCAAAAGAATTCATAAGGTGAGTGGTTAAATTGCTTTTAAATCTTTCTATAATTGCATAATTGATTGTTTTAAAATCTATCATCTAGTTTTGATTATGAAATAAATCTCCTATGTATTGACCGGATTAGAATGTTACCCATCACGTATCAAGCGATTTAGAATTAAGTCGGACAAAGGGGTGAAGGATTTGAGTTTAAATCGTGTAAGGCTTAAACGGTTTTAAGATTAAACCGGGTGGGTATTAAGCGATTTCAAGATTATACCGGACACAGGGTGATCAGTTTAGAGTTTAAATCGGCCAAGGCTTGAATGGTTTAGAGTTAAACCGCCAAAATACTAATCGATATAACCTTAAATCGGACAATCATGTATAGTGTTGTCTGGATTAGTAATCCAAACAAAAGAGTTGGAATTTATTCAAGCGTTAAGCGGATTAAAGTGTTGTCCAGATTTGTTATCCAGACAAGGTTGACCGGATTACTCGTTGTCTTGTTAAAAATATGATTCTTTTAGAACAATAAATGGGAATTTTGACAAAATGAATTTGAAATGATAAAATTCCATTGAATGTGGTCTATTCTAAATGTAATTATTTTATGAAATATTTTGATGGGGAAATAAGGGTGGCATATCAAGGAGAGGTGTATCATGCGATAAGGGTGGCATATCAAGGAGAGGTGTACATTTGGATATAAGGGTGGCATTTGTATGTGTTATGTAATATAACTCTTACTATTATATCCTTTAAGATTACCTTGGTCTGGAAATCTTTATTTCTTTGTGACTTAAAAGTTTAGGATCAAGGTTCTTATTGGAAATCATAGTCTAGATATTATTGAGAAAGAGATAACAGATTTGGTCTGAAACTTTGATTAAACCTTATTTTGAACGGTTTGAAAGTGGCATTATAATAACGGATTAGTATAAACCTGTTGGGATTTGATGTATTATTTGCAAGCAGAAAGTACTGGCTTGAGAAGTATAAGATATTGATATTATGTTCTTACTTGTTCATATATTTATGATATATGTATATATATATATATATATATATATGAGAAGTTTTTTTACTTAAAGGTTTTGGTGATCTTCACCCTGCAATGACATAAATAGGGTAACTCACTAGACCTTTTGGTCTAACCCTCATTTTATGATTTTTAATATGTATTGCAGGAAGTGCTAACGGTAAGGGGAAGGGAAATATGTAATAATTTCCCTATATGCTTGTCTACATGAAGATTTGTTGATGGTCTTTATAGTTTTGATAAATAAAACTGGACTAGTGAAGTATATGTTACATACAATGTGTGGAATGGGGTGTTACAGAAAGTGGTATTAGAGCCTGAGTTTAAGGGATTTAGGTATTCAACAACATGATACCTAGACTTAAACTATTTTATTGTATATTAAGGGTCCTGGACATAGTTAGCACCATTGGAAATCAATATGATGAGTTGAAAGAACAGTGTGTAAGGTAAATTTTAATTACATCTGGCCAGTGTAATTATGAATTTACAGGTACATAACTGAACTAGAATACTTCATTATATTTGGGAACGTGAATACGTGAATATTAACACTAAAATCTGCAGATGTCTAGTCGAACTCGGAGATCTGAAAGAACAACTCGACCAGGGTCTGAGGAAAAAGAGGAATCACCCATTAACCTTCCGACTAGTACATCTAGAAATAGAGGTCGGGGAAGACCAAGGGGTCGAGGCAGAGGGAGAAGGCAGTCTCAAGGAAGGGTTCGTATCGAAGTTCATTCTAAACATGAAGAATCTCATTCTGGGAATGTTCAGGAAAGATCAGTACCACACCCAGAATATGTGACCAGGGATATGGTTGCAGAGGAAATGGGGAAGTTGCGAGAAACTCTGACATCTATCATGGGAATGCCAGCCATGGTGGAAACAGAGAGAATAGAAGTTCATCCCTCGGTACCGGTTACTCATAAGAATGAGGGAGATATCAAAATGTTTTTGGCATGCAAGCCACCAACATTTTCAAGGGAAAGGGATCCAGTAAAAGCTATGTGCTGGATCAAGGAAATGGAATTTGTGTTCAACACCATTCGGTGTCCGGAAACAGATAAAGTTCGATTTGCTGTTTCAGTCCTGAAATCAAATGCCTTGTTCTGGTGGGAAGTTGAATCATTAGCCAGAATGGATGTTTTACAGACGTTATCCTGGATAGAGTTTGTAGAACGATTCAAGAATCATTTTTTTCCTAAAACTGCAGTATGACAAATGGAAGAAGATTTCTTGAAACTGGAGCAAGGAAATGGAACAGTTCGAGAGTATACTGAGAAATTCATTGAATACTCTCGATTTGCCAAACACTATGTTTCAACAGAATCCAGGAAGATAGAAAGGTACATTTGGGGTTTGAAACCCTCAATCAGAGAGTTTGTTATTGTTATGAACCCCAATACCTTTTCATTGACGGTAGATGCACCGAAGTGACAGAACGAAATAAAAATCGGCAATCAGAAGGAAAGGTTGTAGAAAAGAGAAGATGGGAAGGGCCTTCGTCTAATTTTCGAGGGCCAAAAACAGCAAAATATGATAACAGATCTGAGCAGAAGATAAGTGAGAAAGTCTGCTCACAATGTCGACAGATTCATCAGGGTGAGTGCAAGATGGACCCAAGAAAGTGTTATAAGTATGGTGAAGTAGGCCATTTGTCCAGAAGTTGCCCAACTAACCGAAGGTGTTTTAATTGCAATTCTCCAGATCATATTCGACCGAATTGTCTATTGTTAAGAACTCCGCAGTTAACAATGGGAGGTAATGCGTCGGGTACTTGGGGAAGACCTACTGTGAACAGAGGAGGGCAAGGAGGGGCACGAGGACGATCCTTCCAAATGACAAAGAATGAGGCAGAGGCATCACCAGATGTAGTAATAGGTACGTTCCTATTGAATTCTATACATGGTAAAGTGTTATTTGACTCTGGTGCAAATTTTTCGATTGTATCACCACTGTTTGCTCAAACTGTATATTTGAATTCTGTGTTACTTTGATGATGAATTAGTAGTTGATACTGCTAATAGTCAGGAAACAGTTACTAGTGTGTTTAATAACTGTATTATTATCATTGAGGGTTGTGAACTACCAATTCGGTTATGCCCTATGTTGATGCCGATGAAGGAATTCGATGTGGTGGTGGATATGGACTGGTTGGCAAAGTATCAGGCTAGTATTGTTTGCAATCAGAAAATGATCAGAATTACTTTGCCAAATCAAGGAACCGTTGTTATTTATGGTGATCGTCAGAATCACCATACTAGTATTTTGACAATAATGAAAGCTCAGAAAAATATTCGGAAGAAGTGCCAAGGATGTTTGGCATACGTAATTGATGTAAAGAAGGAGAAAGGAAAAGACGAATCAATCCCGATTGTTAATGAATATCCGAAAATCTTTCCAGAGGACTTATCTGGATTACCGCCAGATCGAGTGATCGAATTTCGAATTGATCTCATACCAGGGGCTACACCAGTAGCAAAGGCACCATACTGGTTTAGCTCTATCTGAATTGAAAGAATTGGTTGTACAGTTGAAAGATCTGAATAATAAAGGATTTATTAGACCCAGCACTTCACCTTGGGGTGCTCCAGTCTTATTTGTCAAAAAGAAAGATGAGTCTATGCGAATATGTATAGACTATTGTGAACTGAACAAATTAACAATTAAGAACAAATATCCGTTACCAAGGATTGATGATTTTTTTGATCAATTGGTGGGAGCAAGTTATTTCTCCAAAATTGATTTAAGATCGGGATATCATCAATTAAAAGTCAGGGAAGAAGACATCGCTACAACAGCTTTCAGAACTAGATACGGGCATCACGAATTCTTAGTTATGCCCTTTGGCTTAACTAATGCACCCGCAGCTTTTATGGATTTAATGAATAGGGTATATAAGGAATATCTTGATAAATTCATCATTGAATTTATCAATGATATTCTTATATACTCTAAGACTGAAAAAGAGCACGCGGAACATCTTCGTCTGATATTGCAATTGTTGAGGAAAGAAAAGTTGTATGCAAAGTTATCCAAGTGTGAGTTCTGGTTAAGGGAAGTTCAATTTCTGGGTCATGTCATATCTGAAGCTGGGGTAAAGGTGGATCCCGTTAAAATAGAAGCAGTTGCAAAATGGGAAGCTCCGAAAACTCCATCTAAAGTCCGAAGCTTTTTGGGATTGGCAGGCTATTATCGTAAGTTCATTCAGGACTTTTCTAAAATAGCCGTGCCATTAACCAAATTGACTCGGAAGAACATTAAATTCCAGTGGGAAGAAGAACAGCAAAAGGCTTTCCAACTACTAAAGGATCATCTTTGTAGTGCACCGGTATTGACCCTACCAGATGGATCCGAAGACTTTGTGGTATACAGTGATGCTTCAAAGTTGGGGTTGGGATGTGTTTTGATGCAGAGAGGAAAGGTAATTTCTTATGCGTCGAGACAATTGAAAGATCATGAGAAGCAGTATCCAACTCATGATATGAAGTTAGCTGCGGTGGTGTTTGCTCTGAAAATCTGGAGACATTATCTTCTGGGAACAAAGTGCCAGATTTATACTGACCATAAAAGTTTGCAACATTTGTTCAGCCAAAAACAATTAAATTGCGACAGCGTCGATGGATTGAACTGGTAAATAACTATGATTGTGAAATCTTCTACCACCCAAGAAAAGCCAACGTAGTAGCTGACACTCTAAGCAGAAAAGAAAAGAGCGGAACCATTAAAGCTGTAGCAATGGGAATGAACTTGATCCCTGACATTTGTAAAGAAATTCAGAGATGTCAACAGAAAGCTATGAAAGAAGAATTTGTTAAAACAGAAAGGTTGGGTAAGATGATTTTTAACCTTGGAACCGAATGATGAAGGACTAATGTGCTTTCAAGGGTGAGTTTGGGTACCGTGTTTTAGGAATATCCAGAACACTATATTAAATGAAAGTCATAAGTCCCGATACTTTATTCATCCAGGTACCAATAAGATGTATAGAGATTTAAAATCCTTTTATTGGTGGCTCGGATTGAAGAGAGACATAGCCAGATATGTGAAACAATGTCTAACATGTCTACAGGTTAAAATTGAACATCAAAAGCCGTATGAAAGCCTTCAATCTTTGGAGATACCTGTATGGAAATGGGATCACATTACAATGGATTTCATCATGAAGTTACCTCAAACTCCAAAAGGGTATGACGCGATCTGGGTAATTGTGGATCGTCTATCTAAATCTGCGCATTTTCTACCAATGAGAGAGAATTACTCTTTAGAAAAGCTAGCATAGATTTACATCAAAGAAATTGTAACCAGGCATGGTGTTCCATTACCTATTATCTCTGATAGAGATAGTCGGTTTACTTCAAAGTTTTGGGAAGGGTTGCAGAAAGCTTTGGGGTCTGAAATCCGATTAAGTACAGCTTATCATCCGAAAATTGACGGGCAGAGTGAAAGAACTATCCAGACTCTCGAAGATATGTTTAGAAGTTTTATTATAGACTTCGGGAGATCGTGGGAAGATCATTTTCCGTTGATAGAGTTTGCATATAATAATAGTTACCATTCCAGCATCCAAGCAGCACCGTATGAAGTATTGTATGGACGTAAATGTCGAACGCCGTTGTGTTGGAAGGAGGTAGGTGAAAGACAGTTGACGGGCCCTGAAATTGTCCAAGAGACTTCTAAGAAAATTGAACAGATCCGCGAAAGAATCAGAACAGCACAAGATTTCCAGAAAAGTTATGCTGATGATCGTCGAAAGCTGATTGAATTTTGTGTAGATGATTTTGTGATGCTGAAAGTTTCACCATGGAAGGGTGTCATCAGATTCGGAAAGAAGGGTAAGCTCAGTCCAAGGTATATTGGACCATTCAGAATATGTAAGCGAATTAGGCCAGTGGCATATCAGTTAGAGCTACCAGAAGAATTAAGTCTGATTTACAACACTTTCCATGTATCAAATCTGCGGAAATGTTTAGCTGATCCAAGTCTAGCTATACCGCTACTAGAGGTTAAATTGGACAGTAAGCTGAACTTTGTGGAAACACCAGAAGCCGTAATTGACCGAAAAATCAGGGTGTTGAGAAACAAAGAGATCATTCTGGTTAAGGTTTAGTGGAAGTTTCACAAAGGACAAGAAGCGACTTGGGAATTGGAGTCGAAAATGAGATCAGAATACCCGTGGCTTTTCAATTAAAGGAAATCCGGGACGGAATTCTTAAGAGGAGTGGATAATGTGATAACTGGGTCTTGGTTATCACCTGAGGTAATTAATATGTGCTTACCTGTTTATTGATTATGTGACAGCATGATAAATTGTTATATTGATCATGCAAATATGTGAAGTTTTATGCATAAGAGATTTTATGCACGATGTGAAATGTATATGTATACATATGTAAATGCAAGATTTATATGTATGCATGCATTCATAGATGTGAATAGGCAAAGGTGGATGCATGAATATTCATGTGTGTATGTATGCATGCATGTGAAGGGGCGGCTTAGCCGCCATACCACTTTTGGAAAAGTATAAAAAGAGGTTGAACTCTTCAAACCATCCTCTTGCCATTTTTAATAAGCGATTTAGAGTGAGAGAAAGAGTCTTGACCGGATTAGTTGTGGGTTAAAGATCAAGTTGATTTCAAGTGTTTGGTTTCAAAAGAATTCATAAGGTGAGTGGTTAAATTGCTTTTAAATCTTTCTATAATTGTATAATTGATTGTTTTAAAATTTATCATCTGGTTTTGATTATGAAAATAAATCGCCTATGTATTGAACGGATTAGAATGTTACCAATCACGTATCAAGCGATTTAGAATTAAGTCGGACAAAGGGGTCAATGATTTGAGTTTAAGTCGGGTAAGGCTTAAACGGTTTTAAGATTAAACTTGGTGGGTATTAAGCGATTTCAAAATTAAACCGGACACAGGGTGATCGGTTTAGAGTTTAAATCGGCCAAGGCTTGAACGGTTTACAGTTAAACCGCCTAAACTCTAATCGATATAACCTTAAATCGGACAATCATGTATAGTGTTGTCCGGATTAGTAATCCGGACCAAAGAGTTGGAATTTATTCAAGCGTTAAGCGGATTAAAGTGTTGTCCGGATTTGTTATCCGGACAAGGTTGACCGGATTACTCGTTGTCTTGTTAAAAATATGATTCTTTTAGAACAATAAATGGGAATTTTGACAAAATGAATTTGGACTGATAAAATTCCATTGATTGCGGTCTATTCTAAATGGAATTATTTTATGAAATATTTTGATGGGGAAATAAGGGTGGCATATCAAGGAGAGGTGTACCATGGGATAAGGGTGGCATATCAAGGAGAGGTGTACCATGGGATAAGAGTGGCATATCAAAGAGAGGTGTACATTTGGATATAAGGGTGGCATTTGTATGTGTTATGTAATATAACTCTTACTATTATTTCCTTAAGATTATCGTGGTCTGGAAATCTTTATTTCTTTGTGACTTAAAGGTTTAGGATCAAGGTTCTTATTGGAAATCATAGTCTAGATGTTATTCAGAAAGAGATAACAGGTTTGGTCTGAAACTTTGAATAAACCATATTTTGAAAGGTTTGAAAGTGGCATTATAATAATTGATTAGTATAAACTTGTTGGGATTTGATGTATTATTTGCGAGCAGAAAGTACTGGCTTGAGAAGTATAAGGTATCGGTATTATGTTCTTCCTTGTTCATATATTTATGATATATATATATATATATGAAAAGTTGTTTTACTTAACGGTTTTGGTGATCTTCATCCTGCAATGACATAAATAGGGTAACTCACTAGACCTTTCGGTCTAACCCTCGTTTTGTGATTTTTAATATGTATTGCCGAAAGTGCTAACGGTAAGGAGAAGGGAAAAATGTAAAAATTTCCCTATATGCTTGTCTACATGAAGATTTGTTGATGGTCTGTATAGTTTTGATAAATAAAACTGGACTATTGCAAGAATTGTATTTTGAATTTTTTTTTAAACCATGTATTTTGTACTGGTAGATTATTGTACTTAGGGACCTTTGTGGTGTACAAACATGTATTTCTTGTATATGAAGTATATGTTACATGCAATGTGTGGAATGGGGCGTTACACTTTCTCGTGAAAAATGTTGGGGGTTTACATGTTAGAAACATCTTTATGTCTCCCCCTTTATTTTCTGCTTGATGATGGAGTTGGAGGATTCTTTCCAACTCGTTCTATTTCCACTCTAGTTGGTAATCCCATAATAGATACCAGAGTTTCTCTTAATTTGCCCATTTCTTTAGCCAGAACATCCCTGGTTGTATATTCTGGTTGAGACCTATACTCTTGATTGACGTTTCTCGAAATGGATTCTCCTTGATCGGGATGAATCTCAGTTTGACTTCTTCCTTGAGTCTAACTCCTCCCTTGACCTCAACCCCGGATTCTCCCTACCTCGACTTCCAGAAATATTGGTTGGAGCATTAACAGGAGATTCTCCTCTTTCTTCAAGATTGGGGCGAACAATCCTTTCAGATCTTCTTGATCGACTAGCCAACTGCAAATATTTCAATATTAAATATCACGTATTCATATTTCTAAATATAATATGGTGTCTGAGTATAGATATGTACCTGTAAATTCAAAATTATATTGGTCATTTGTAATTCGAATTTACCTTACATACTGCCCTCTTTAACCCATTATATTTATTCCCAGTGATGCTATCTATGTCGGGGACCCTTAATATGCAAATAATAGTTTAAGTCTAGGCATCATGCTTTGAATACCTAAATCCCTTAAACTCAGACTCTGATATCACCTTCTGTAACATCCCAAACTGCACATTTGCATATAACATACATTTCATATAAAAGAAAAATATATTATACCACATAGGTCCCACTAGTACAAGGTTTCTATATGTACAGAATTTACATATGAATAATTCCAAAATAATATCCTTGCACTATCATATGTATAGCAACATGTATCTTCAAAATATACAAGCATCAGGCTGATCTTCATAAAGCAGATAACATATAAGGAAAATAATTACATTTTCCCCTTCCCCTAATTATCTCGCGACCCCGCAAATCCTGTAATGCACATTTTTTAAATACAAAATGAGGGTTAGACTAGAAGGTCTAGTGAATAAATCTCTTCTCTGCAAATGTAGGGTGAAGATCACCAAAACCTGATAAAACATCTTTTACGTAGAGATAAATTCATTTCAGCAAAAACATGCAATCTGTTTGATAATCAAAATAGAAAGCCAATAGATTTCCTCAACACATAGCACAAAGGCAACATATTGGAACTCATGATCCCTTAATGGAGTTGCCATAAACTCTTCTGGCTTAACGGGCCAGAGCCCTTCTAGCTCAATGGGCCAGAGCTTCTCTGCTCTTGATAACCAGAGCCTCTGTATCGAAATGAAACAATACCCAACCAGAGATCCCCTAAACCAAACAAAGTCTCTGGTCCAAGAATAATCTACCTTAATTTTAAAAGATGGATAAACTAGAATCAGAGCTCCTCTGACTCTTAACTCTATTTATAAAAAAAATTGAAGAAAAAGATAAATTTTAAAAGACAGAACTCTGATACAGAGCTCAGGCATAGAGCTCAAATACAGAGCTTTAGAATAAGAAATATCTACTTTCAAGATACAGAGCTTCTGTATAATATATACAAAGCTTCTGGTTCATAAAATTCCCAAAATAATTTTGAAGTCTTTTCTCATAATCAGAGGTTCTCTAGTCCTACTAAAAGACCAACCAGAGCCTCTCTGCATATGTTAAAACTTGATAGAAAACTATAGACAATCAAAGCTTCTTATGACAAATCATTTTTCCCTTCTCAATAGCATCAAAGTTATTATTTCTAAATAGAACAATATCTCTAAATCATCAAATCACAAAGAAATGTCAATTTAGAATTATTGTATATGATAGTGATAATAACAAGAGTTATAATATTACGCACACCTGCAATTGCCACCCTTTTATCCATAGGTACACCTCTCCTTGATATGTCACCCTTATTTCTTCTTTAAAACAGGGTTTGCTTACCAGAACAGACTTACGTCACCACGTCTGGAAGTACTCAACACCCAATTCCAAGCCAGAACAAACAATTGTCACCACGTCTGGGAGAACTACCTCTTAAAACAAGTTTCATTCCAGAACAGACTTACGTCACCACGTCTGGTAGAAACATTTCCCAAAATACAGTTTCAAACTGAAACAGACTTACGTCATCACGTCTGGTAGAAACATTTCCCAAAATATAGTTTCAAACCATAACAGACTTGCGTCACCACGTCTGGTAGAAACATTATCTTTTCCACTTTAAAAGATATAAAATTCCCCTTTTCATAATATAACAAATTAAAAAGAAATATATGTTAATTGTGAAAGATCCCTTTCATCAAAACTCAAGTTCAACAATAACCACAAGTTATCTCACATCCGAACAATACTTGTCCGGACAAGTCTATCCGAACAACACATGTCTGGACAACACATGTCTGGACAACACTTAGTCGGACTCTCTTATCTTGACGACACATACTTAAACAACTTATCCAGACATGCCATCTCCGGTCAATATAGTGTCTGGACATAAGTTAATCAAGGAAACATAAGATTACTAGTCCGAATAAAAATCAACCGGAGAAATTTCATCGGACAACAAGTGTCCGGGTAAGCTATTAGATCAAAGCCAGAGTCCTTTGGATACCAGAGACCTAATGAAGGAGTTCCCTTGAGGTATCTAAAGATCCTCTTGACTGCA
>NW_020203278.1:0-2474 GCF_001531365.2 Cynara cardunculus var. scolymus | reverse complement strand
CATTCATTTGCAGTAGCAGATCTCGTCTTGACACCAGAGGTTGGATCACCAATGATTTGGTGATGTGGGTGATTTTTTGTCCACTTGGTGTTTGATTGAGGTTCTGAAGCAATAGCATGCAGTTCTTCATCGACTGATGAAAATGCTTGCTCCCTCTCAACGAGATCATCTCCAGAGTTAGACTCTGGTTCTTGAGTATGATTTGAAGACATAGGAGAAGTAGATGATGTAGCATGAGCTTCTGTAAGAGATGTACCTACAGCATTGGAGACTGCATGATCTTCATTGCTTCTGGATATATATTTTGCATTAGCTTCATGTCCAGAAATTGCTTCTTCTTCGAAGATGTCTTCAAATAATTGAGCCAACTCTGATTCACTGGGTTTGCTAAGTGATGAATCAGATGCTCTTCGTTGAAGTCCGAGTTCTGAACAGTTGTGTCCAGAAGTCATTGGGGTAGAGTCATCGAAGGACACGTTGATGCTTTCAATAAYAATTCTAGTCCTTTTGATGTAGACTCTGTAGGCTTTGGCGGTTTGAGAATAGCCCAGAAAGACTCCCTCATCGGCTTTCTTGTCAAACTTTCCAAGATATTCTCTATCGTTGAGTACAAAGCATTTGCACCCAAAGACATGAAAATATTTGACGTTTGGTCTTCTTTGATTGATGAGCTCATATGGGGTTTTCTGGTGTCTCTTGTTGATGATTGATCGATTATGGGTGAAGCATATTATGGAAATAGCTTCAGCCCAGAATGTGATTGGTAACTCCGATGAAGCGAGCATGGTCCTTGCTGCTTCCACAAGGGTTCGATTTCGTCGTTCTACTACTCCATTTTGTTGTGGAGTTCTTGCTGATGAAAAGTTTTGAGTAATGCCTTCACYGAAGAGATAGTCATCGATTTTGGCATTTTTGAATTCAGTTTCATTATCGCTACGAACCTTTACTAACTTTTGTTGTAAAAGGACTTGTAGCCTTTTCATCACTCCAATGAGTAGGTCTGGAACATCTTATTTCTTCTTTACGAATTCAACCCAAGTGTATATGGAGTATTCATCGACCAATACCAGCATATACTTCTTTCCAGAGAGACTTTGGGTTGATATCGGCCCACAGAGGTCTATGTGAAGCATATCCAAGGGCTTGGTGCAGGAGGTTTCTGACTTAGTTTTATGTGAGGCCCTTTTTAGTTTTCCCAACTCAAATGCTGAGCAAAGATGATCTTTTTCGAATTTGAGAGAAAGAATTCCCATGACCAAATTTTGTGTGGCTAGTTTTCTTAGTGCATCAAAATTGAGGTGTGAGAATTTTTGATGCCATAGCCAATTTTCATCGCTCTTATGAGACACAAGACAGAGGGTGTCTTGTCCCATGAGACACAAGACAGAGGGTGTCTTGTCCCATGCAGAAACCTTTGCGAAATCTGACTTCAAGACCCTTGTCACAGAACTGACTTATGCTTAGTAGATTGTGCTTTAATCCTTCGACATAAGCCACTTTGTTGATGGAGATATTGCCTTTGATGAGAGTGCCATATCCTTTGATGATACCCTTGCTGTTGTCTCCAAAAGTCATACAGCCTCCAGATTTTTCGATGAAAGATGATAGCTGACTTTTATCACCAGTCATGTGCCTGGAACAACCTGAGTCCATGTACCATGGTTGCACATCCTGGTCATGCAAGACAAATTAAAGGGATTTAGGTACTCATTTCATAATGGGTCCTCGTTTGTTAGTAGGGGATGTTGCACTCTTTTTATCGCCTTTTGCCTTTCCAGGCTTGGGTTTATTTGCCTTTCTCTTGCCCTTGGATTTGGGCTTTTTCATGTTTTCATTGGATCCTACTTTATATCGATAAACGTGTTGTGTGAAGGGACAGTGATGTGTCAACATGTGATCCCTCAGATTTTGTAAAAGAGTTAAACATTGACAAAAATGATGCTTTGGTTTTGTTTGTCTAACATTCTTTTTATTTGATGAAAATAAAGAAGTAAATCTAGGTGTAAATCTTGTCCTAGCATCGGTTGTTTTTACAAACTTCCTATCTAGTTCAAATTTTTTATTTGAAGAAGGCTTTGGCTTTACTTCTTTTCTTCTGAGGGAGGTCGGCTTTTCTTCAGCTGGATGGAAAGAAGAGTTGTGATTAGTTTTATCAAAGGGAGACCACTTCTGTTTTTGCTCACAAGTAAACTTGATGAACCTGAATGGAGTACTAGGGCCTTTTGATTTATCTTTGGCAGATTTAACATCTTTCAATTTTTCATTTCCTTTGTCTGAAGATTTCATTGATGAAGGAATACCAGATTTCATTGAGGACTTGAAATTTTTAGGTTTATTATTCTCAATGATTTTTGGTGATTCACAACTTATCTCTTCTTCAAATTCAGAATCGAGAAAGTCTCTTGCTGATTTCTCAAAATCAGAATTAGCATGGATTGGCGCAGAAGATGTGGGTTCAGAGGTTGATGCTTCAG
>NW_020203277.1:13762-21388 GCF_001531365.2 Cynara cardunculus var. scolymus | reverse complement strand
GTCCACTTTTCTGCTCTCGCATTACTGCTAAGCTGTTTCCTCCCAAATTCCCCGGTTTCGACCTCTCATTGCTTCGAATCCTCGAAATCGGGCAAGTGTACTCCTTGCCTTTGGTTTCCTTGTCCTCTGRWTTGGAAACTAGGRTTGAAGTTATAGCCATTGATGCCAAYCATTGCCCTGGTAAGTCTGTGTTGGGTTTCTACTTTCTATTGTTATGTGATTTAATTAATCTCTCATCACTTGTTTGCTTCGGTGTTTTGAATAAATTTTGTTAGTTATTGAATGAGTGATTGATATATACCCTAAATTACTTTCCGGAAAGAATTCGCATTTAGATTTTGGTGTTGAATTATACGACTAAAGGACATGGTATTATTCTCTGGACCATTTCTGTTTGTCACATACATGTTGGTGAAGGCCAGCATGATTTACATGCAGAAATATAGTTGTTATGAATTTTGTTCTTTTCAAAGCTTTTGTTTCATATGCCAGAAATTTTGACTTTTTCYATTTCTGAGACAGATAAATTAAAGTTCTGTTTAGTGACACTGCTATAGGTGTTCAGAAAATATTCATGCCAATTTACTTAAGATTAGGAACGAATTTCCTGATATGTTCATGTTCAAACATTGAAGTAATCCAATAGCCACCCACCCCTATCCTCCATATATCAAAGATATTGTGGAAAAGCCGCCCCCTCCCTCTTCTTCAACAATTTCAAATTATCAGAAATTACAGACAATTGAGTGATAAATCAGTGTATTCTGTACCACATTGAATAAGAAAAATCTTCAACTGTTACGGAAAACATTTGATTTCCTGTGCATTTCCTCSTTTTTTTCACTCCATGTCATATATTGAGCCTGTGGTGCATTCAAGTTTTATCATCTTCAGCGTGTAGTTCAGAAGATTTTGACRGCTTTTCAACATAACAATTATGTTAATGACCAGTCTCACACCCTGCTTAAGTTTTTCTAGTTACGATTCAGTATTGATGGTAGGAAGGATGACCCTCCTTTATGGTTTCCATTTCATTTTCTCAGTCCAAATTCAGTGCTCCATTTGTATCTAAGCAACTCAGTTCTAAGTTTTGTCAATTTATTGTTCTTAATATGGTTAGAATTTCAGTTGGATCTTTAAATTATCGCTCTTTGATTCTGATTGTCAAATATTTCCACTTAGCTTGTGTGTATGTGGGCACTTTAATCTTGTTTGATGCCAATCCAGAAAAGTAAATTGAGATTGTAACTTGATAAGAAAACAGCCCTAAATGAACTAAGTACTAACAACAATGAAATGTGACTAAAGTGAAAATCTAAAAGTGCCTGGACTTGAAACCATAAATTGAAAACAAATTTGTAGTTGGATCTTCATCAATAAACTACCTACTCGAGTAGACCTGGTGGTGTCCTATCACTGGCAAAACACCACATAGAAGAAYTTGAACAGCCGCCTGCAGAAATTGAATCAACAAAAACTGTTTATCTCTGATCAAGCCCACAATTTATGGAGTCAGATGAAGCCACAGGTAGATCCATGAAGCACAACTGACCTGAGMAACCCTTTGCCCAAAGATTTCTTGAAGTTGCTAGTGAATCTCTTTGTACATGGCAAGTTCATGAGAGGGATGTTGAGTGATCTTTCTGGCGGTTACTGCGCTGACCTGTCTGAGTGGAGCTTGCCGGAAAAGTAAATAACCTCGTTGACRGTTGTCGTGGAAGCCAAGGGTCGGATTTCATGAGCTTCTTCTATGATGGTGGCTAAACAGAGAAGATGAAGATGCCAGTGCCGGAGATGGATGGTTCTTGATGTTAACTGCCAATGAAGGTGGCATAGGTGACAACAGAAATACAGCGAGGCCGCCAACCTACCACGAAGGTGGAGGTCCTCTGTTATAATAGTTGGTTMCTATGTTTCTTTTCTTTATAAAAGAGGTCTAATTCCTTTAGCAAAATCACATGATAACGAATATAACCACTTCGTTCTTTCTCTCTCCATCTTTCTGCATCTATTAAACCCGCAATTGATGCAAGTTTTTGAGTTTCTTGTATCGGCTTATGTGTAATATTTAGATATAGGAGTCCCATTGTTGCATTAAAGTAATTTACTGCAAATAATTTTTTTGGTCGTGATTTTGCTTTGTCACCTTGTCCTTATCAGTGTGATTGGCCCAGAGTTAAAACTTAATGTAAGGTGTATTAGTTTGTTTGATTGTATGGTTCCTTTTCTATGTGGCAGGTGCAGTTATGTATCTATTCCGTGGTGAGTTTGGCAGCATGCTTTACACTGGTGATTTCCGTTGGGAAGTAACATGTAAAGTTGCAGAAGTTGGAAAGAGGATGCTACTTGGTGCTCTCAAAAATGATAAAGTCGATATGCTCTACATAGACAACACTTACTGCAACCCATCATATTCGTTTCCTTCTCGGGAAGTTGCTGCTCAGCAGGTTTGTTCTTGCAGATCTTAAATCTCAATTCTAGAGTCCCGTAATTCCTAACTTAAATCCATGATTTGTGGGATCTCGATAATATAAYTCAAATCAARTCCCATARTTTATGTGATCTAAATAWATCAGGAAACTATCATAATAATATTACAGATCTTTACCAAACCTTCTCCAGCAAATATTATTGCTTCGTTAYGTAACATAGTAACATACATAAATTCTTCTTGTTCTTTTATGAATATCTACAGGTARTCAATATCATCAACAATTACCCTGAGCATGATATCATCATTGGCATAGACTCATTGGGGAAAGAGGATTTATTACTCTACATCTCAAAAATGCTGAAAGTAAAGGTAATTTGCTACTAATTGGTTCTATTCTCATCCATGTTAGGAGCTTTGAATGCTACGATGGATGCTACATTGCTTCATGTACCATTGTTGAACTTTATATGCAACAACGTGTTTGTATACATATATTTTGGTGACATCAATTAGTATATAGTTGTCACTAGTGTTGGTGATATTACCGTTGTCCAAGTATCATTGAGGAGATTTTTTTCTATAAAACCCAAGTCACAATGCCCATACCAGAACAAGTTTGATGCCAAACAACCCACAATTGGAACGGAAGGACATGGACCACATATGATATAACGCCTGCACACTGAGATACAATATACTATCAAATTAAGTAGAGGATGCAATGAAGTGCTTGCCAATCGTTACAAAGAATATGAATGATACCAAAACAACCTACTTTTTTTAAATTGGAGAGACGAGAACAAAACCAAAATGCGTATGAGCTCTATATGTTTGTTCTAATAACAAAGAGCTCTAAAATCTCATTTTATCCCATCTGATGCCYGGAGGCGACTTCTGGGTGACCTAGCAAGTTGCCTATAAGTTGCATGGTCTTTCAAACCTCTTGAATAAACCCTTAGAAACACGACTTTAAATTAGCGGCACGACTTTAAAGTTGCCTGCAAGTCACTTACTTTGGCGAACACGGCTTTCCAAGTCACATAGATCTATGCTACCTTTCCTGCCACTTTATAACTCGCCTGAATGTCGCAACAGATGCGCTGTGAGTTTTGTCATTCAATTTAGGCGACTTTACAAGTCGTGTATAAGTCGTTTGAATCWTGTAAAGTTACCATCACAAAATTCAACATGCACATGTTAGGTACATTATGAGTGAATATTTTGCACTTCTACACCCCATCGTGTCACATGTCAATTAATTCATCACCTTTCTTTTATATTACGTCAGATTTGGGTGTGGCCAGAGCGCTTGCAGACCATGCATCTTCTTGGATTACATGGCAACTTCACGACGAAAACTACTTTGACTAGAGTGAGAGCAGTTCCTCGTTACAGTTTTACTGTTGWAACTTTGGAAGGATTAAATACCATGCGCCCAACCATTGGAATCATGCCATCCGGTCTTCCATGGGCACTAAAGAAAGATGGGTGCAAGGATAAATCTTGTGGTGTTCCTTCAACGAAGACAGAAATGGGCGTCTGTCTGGATATAGATATGTCAAATAATATCAAAAAACACCATCGGTACATCTACACAGTTCCATATTCCGATCACTCCTGCTTCCCAGAGATAGTGGAGTTCGTAAAGCTTTTATGCCCAAGCCACATCAAAGGTATCGTGTCTTCGTCATCTTCTTATATTGATCCTTGTTACTACCTTCAAAACATATATGGAACATCCAGTTTATATAAAAAACCCGAGATTAAGGAAGGAAGGGGAAGAGTTGAAGGCAAACGTGAGTCCACTCTTGCTTGTGGTAATTGTATCGATGAGAACTTGAAGAGAAAAAGGATTAAAGAGTATCARTCATGCCTCCATAAAACTAGGGTGAGTTTGTTAAGAAGGTTTAAATGTGGTGTGAAGCTAATCAATGAAGATTAATCGTTAACTAAACTTTTTGTAATATAGTTTATGTATSCTTTTTATAATGTTTTAAGTTTTTGTCATCCTTGTTTTTGTTCTTAAATCTTAATGCTCACATTTGAGATTAGAATAGGGTTGTATACTTTTTGTTGACTAATTAGTTTAACTTCTAACAGTTATGGATAAATATTTAAGTAAGAGAAAGACAATTATGGATTAGKTAGAGGTGTTTAATGATAATACTCATAAACAAAATCGTGCGGAATTCAACTTAGACCATCTTCATGAAGATCCTAGATTGCGAATTAGGGTTTTATTTGAATTTGGGACCTTGTACTTGGTTTTGATGTGTAGCTCGATAACCATTAGCCATCTCTTGGTGTTAAGTACTTGTATACGTATTCCTGAATTAAATTTGGTAGTAGAGCTTACGTGAACTTGGGCTCTATGTGCTCATAAAAGAAAAGAAGGTGGACGCCACCCTCTGGAGCGCCCCCATCGCACCACTCACATGGACGGGGAGGTAAATCGCTACGATTCAGCAGCAAGTGGTGGTGCCCGGATTTGAACCCGGGATCTCCTTTGTGGATGCCAACCATCCTACCACTTAGCAACACATGGGGGCACAATATGATAAACAGAAGTTATATTGTGACTTAATTTTCATTTTACTATCATCAGTTTGGCTTAGAGGTGTAAATGATGCAAGTCGAGCTCGAGTATCACTATACTCGACTCGAACTCGAAACCCAATTTCCAAGCTCGAACTCGACTCAAAAACTCGCGAGTAGTAAAAATCAAAGCTCGACTCGAACTGGATAACTATTTCCCAAGCTCGAACTCGAACTCGAATCGAGCTCGAACTAAGTTCGAACTCGAGCTAGAAACAAGCTCAAATCAAACTTGAACTCGAACTCAAATCAAGCTCGAACCAAGCTCACCCATTGAAATTTATGAAATTTTTGGTTTTTTCTCTTATAAATTTTAAAACTTAAAGGTGTTCTCTTAGTTTTTAYAAGACTAAAAGGATCAACTTCAAACTTCATCATAAAAAGGACAAAGTTATAAATTTCATTCACCTCCCTCTCTTTTTATAACATCTTTTTTCCCTTCCTTTACCATCTCTCTTACCATCTCTCTTCCAATGTGGGACAATTTTACTAACCGTTTTTATAGTTTTTCTTTGTCTTTTTTTTTATATGTGATTTTAATAAAAAATAATTGATTAATTTTTACAATTAAAAAATGCATAATTTTGTTTAAATATCTAAAAATATAAGACATTTTTATTATTTAGATTTTACAAATTTTATCATGAAAGCTTATTATATTTTAAAACTAATTATATATAAAATAATCGAGTATCTCACGAGCTTCTCGAGTCGAGTATTGGGTGACTCGACTCGACTCGTTAATATGTCGAGTCGAGTTCGAGTTCAAGCCGAGCTTATTCGAGTCGAGTGTTGACCGAGTCGATCTTGAGTATCTCTTAGTTTGGCTACTTCTAAGTTAACAGGGACTGAAATAATCAGAGGTTGGTTGGAGATTAATACTAGGGTAATACAGCTAAACCCATTTAATAGTAACCAGTACCATAAATGTCTATAGATTTGTGTGGACTTGATGGAGAAAACATGGATGTCAAGTTCCACCATGTAGAATATTTGACTCTGAATTTGTATCTGTGGTGAAAGGGGCGGGATGTGACTTGTCAAACGTGTGAAATACGATGATTGATGAACTATTCCACTGTCAAATTGTGTTTTTATTCAGAACTCTTTCACGACWGTCTTTCAACTTTACAGTCCACGGAGAAAGGACTTGGCAAGGAAGAAGTATTTCATTTTCTTTKRACTTATTCCTGTAATCATTTTCCAAGCGGCTTTAGCAAGTTAGAGTGACTGGAAACCATTAAATGCATGACTTTTAGGAGCTTCACCAGAGGGGTACATTGTCATTTCTATAAATCCCATTATCATGTTAATATGTTTGTGTATCTGATATCGTATCTGTAATCTCTCTTTCTCTCGGTACCTATCTTCTTTGTCCAAATTTTGTATCAATCATGTGCTGCACAAAAAGTAACAGTTTAATGGGGGTTYTGCTCCTGTATTTCTCTCTCACCGTTTGTTTCTCATCTGGAGCKGASACCTTATATGCAAATSAGTCTCTATCTGGAGAYCAAACAATCATATCCAAAGRTGAAAACTTTGTGCTGGGTTTCTTCCAACCAGGTAACTCTTCAAACTATTACATAGGCAYCTGGTATAAAAAGRTMTCTTCCAACCCTCYTACYRTAGTYTGGGTAGCAAACAGAGAAACRCCCGTATCTGATAGATTCAAGTCTAAATTAAAAGTCGTAGATGGTAACTTAGTGCTCTTAAATGAGTYCAACTTCCAGATTTGGTCCACAAACGTCACCACCACCACCACCAATTCGAATTCTGCAGTTGTTATTATTCGTGATGATGGTAACTTAGTTTTGACAGACCAGTCAAATTTAATTGAAACTGTTTGGCAAAGTTTTGATCACCCAGTTGATACTTGGTTACCTGGTTCTAAACTTGCGTATGATWATAGAACTAAAAAAAGCCAGCTTCTTACTTCATGGAAAAGCAGAGAAAATCCTGATGTAGGATTCTTTTCTTTGGAGCTTGACCCGTCAGAGAAGGCGTATATAAGTAAGTGGAATAACTCCAACCAATATTGGACAAGTGGTGCTTGGAATGATAGGATATTCAGCTTATCACCTGAAATGAGGTTGGATCACATTTATAATTTCAGCTTCTTTTCGAACGAGAATGAGAGTTATTTCACTTATTCAGTGTATAATCCTTCCATTATATCTAGATYTATAATGACTGCTTCAGGACAAGTTCAACAACAAACATGGTTGGAGTCTCAGAAACAGTGGAATATCTTTTGGTCTCAACCTAAAACACAGTGTCAGGTCTATGCTATTTGTGGGCCTTTTGGTATTTGCAGGGAGACTGAAATGCCATTCTGTAACTGCTTGACTGGCTTCAAGCCCGGATCAGAGAGAGATTGGAATCAGAGTKATTTCTCTGGTGGGTGTGTAAGAAAAACTGATTTACAGTGTGGTAGAAACGTGGGAAGTCTCGATTTTCTCATGATTACAGTCACGGCTCTGCCTMCAAAAAGTTCCGTGGCTGTTGGGAGTTCWGGAGAATGTCGTACCAACTGTTTGAACAACTGCTCCTGTGAGGCTTACTCTTTTGTCGGTAATCAGTGTTTAGTTTGGGGTGGA
>NW_020203277.1:0-12785 GCF_001531365.2 Cynara cardunculus var. scolymus | reverse complement strand
TTAACATGCCTCCAATACCACAATCCATCAAGTTATATGCTGATAACACAGAGCCTATTGTTTTCTTCACCGAGTCATCCTCTCAAGGGAGTTCACAAGAACCGAGCGGTTCCTCGAGTGGTGTTTCCCAGTCGAAGAGCCCTTCACCTTGAAGGTAATTCTATATAGTTTGATTTTCTTTGTTATAGTCGCAGTATATACTCTTCCGTTATGGAATAAAGGAGTAATYGACTT
Source organism: Cynara cardunculus var. scolymus (assembly GCF_001531365.2). Lineage (NCBI taxonomy): Eukaryota > Viridiplantae > Streptophyta > Magnoliopsida > Asterales > Asteraceae > Cynara > Cynara cardunculus. Next base: position 12,551 of record NW_020203277.1, on the reverse strand, counting down.
TTTAAGCTGTTATCGCATTATGCAGTCAATTGTCATGGTATAAAAGAGTAGAATACATCGTCATACCTCGGATCATTGTTATGGTAGTGTTGACTCAAACATTTTTACAAGAATCATTATTTGGTTTGCTGCGTAAACCAAGTACGATGGTTCGAAAAACATTCCAACAGCTCGGTGTCTTTTAAAGAAAATGTTAAAAGTTTAAGGTCAAATAGTCAACGGTATCGACTTTTGGCGGTCTTTGCTAAGGTTGAGCAGCATTTGACACGATTGTTGATTGCAATTACGTCAGAAAACTAGAATACGGAAGCACGCGCACACCCTTCACCAATCGACTAAGACAAGACGTTGGTTGGGATACACTAATAGGTGGTGGTCCTTAGTGCCACCCCTTTATTCATGCTGCAAATTTCGTCAAAGTCGTGACAACCTTTCTTAGAAATTTCAGACAATTACACATTTGAAATCCATCCTTTCATTCTTTGGGGTAAAAAAAAAGTTTGTATACATCTCATCTTTTTCTTTTTCAGATCCTACGTTCGAGTGGAATATGTTGAATTAATTTGATTTTTTTTTTGATTTTTTTGTGCAGAAAATTGGAAAGATTGAGCTTTACATGATGCGTCAGTGAATCATCATCCATAAAGAGTGGTGGAAATTGCAAATGATGAAGCCAACCAAGCACCAAATCTTAATAATCAATACTAAGTAAACCACTTGCTATTTTTTGAAACACCAATCTTGTAAACTTAATTATTTTATATAAATTTCTACATTTCAATCAAATGAGAAAATTAAATTTAGAACTGGTGTTATTTTTGAGAGCGTTTATATTTGATGCTTTTAAAACTGTTGTTAATTTAACGGAGCTCTTTTAACAGAGTTAAAGAGATAGACCAAATACGAAATAAAATGACAATTAGAGGGACCACATTCGAAACCAAAATTGTAATTAGTTTAAAAGAGGACACTATAGGGACTAAAAGTGTACTATACTCTTAGGATAATTACCATTTCAAATTAGATAAATCCTTATAAATCTTATTATTGTTCTAGAATAACTGAATGATCAATAAAATAGAGAGAATGAGTCTGAAAAATTCTCATTAATCGTAAGTTTTTTATATAAAAATGCGTTACAAGTGGATAACTATGAGAGCTATGAGTTGCAATCTATCTCTAATGTGTTTATCTCTATCATCATATTCTTTAGACGATAACACATTTATTCTACAACAATTATATTGTTTAAATTTATTTATTTATAATTAATTCGTAATTTTTTTTATCAACTTCTATATAAAAAAAATTCTTGATCCACTTTTGATAATTTTTTTTCTCAATTTTCATCAAATATTACTTGTGATATCCACAATCAATCACTACAAACTAAATTAGATTTATAAAACGCCCACAAAATTTAAGCATTCTAATAGACGATTTTATAAGACTTAATTTATAGGACCAAAAAACAATTAGTTTTATTTAAAAGCGTTGTAATAAGTTTATAGAACGTTTTGGACGTCTTAACAAGTTTTTAGAACATCTTTAATACAAAGCATCCTATTAACAATTGTATATGACATTATTTGAAAAAACCCTTATAAAAACAAATGTTCTATAAAAAGATAAGTCCACATGACACTTTTTAAATAATATCCTATAAAAGTACCAATGTAACACTTTGTGTTAAAAGTGTCCTAAAAAAATTGTTTGGACAACGCCATTAGATATGACTCTTTATATTTTGTTTCTAAAACTTAAGTCCTATAAAACGGTTTATTATGACGCTTAGAAATTGGTGGCGTTCTATAAACTCAATTTTGTTGCAATGAATTCATATGTGATAATTATAGATATTTTTATGAACCATATGTCATTATGTATATTTACATTTATAGATCCTTTTGTGATATAAATATTATACATGTGATAATACGTCATTTATATTCAGACGAATAGCATCATATGTGATGTGTACAAAAGCACATAGTAGATCACATGTAATACGYAGTAGATCATATGTTAAACGAAACTAATCACACATAATTTCAAACGCGTAGATCCAAAAAATAGAGAAGAAAAATGATGAAAAGATGACGAATAAATTGTGGACATGACATGTGATATTTTATGAAAATTGTAAATTTATTTATTTATTAAAAGTGTATCTAAAATAAAATTATAACAAATCTTGATAAAAAAAATTGGATAGATCGTAGGATGGGAGGCATGTTTACATCCAAAACACCTTCAAGAATTTGTTCGACCACCCTCATCGGAGGATGCACCATAAAAGTAAGTTCTCATCATACAACCTCTGCACTTCTTGTGAAGATAAACCAACCCTTCTGCTGTTCTCGTACCTCGTTTTCCAGCTGGCTGATGAGAATCTAGGCATGTGTCAATTCACCAACAACTTATTGCTACCTTCTGCACATAACCCACGAAGGCGTACAAGATGAACGTGTTGGGTGGTCCCGATTGTAAGGCAATATATGTATCTAGTAGACCAACTAGTGACACCCAATATATAGCATTCTTATTTTTAGAATCATAGAGCATTCTTATTCGGTCCAACCCTTGTGTTACAACTAATCTCTTATCTTGCATGTGTCTTTAAATATAAAAAGAAAATATATGTTCTAAAAAAGGGTAAAATTTGCTCAATCAAGAGCTACCGGATGGCAATTTGATGATCGATGCAGTCCATGGAGCTAGGTTACAGTAACAGGTTACAAAAGGCCCAATGTTGGACCGATCTTAAATTTGGAAAATGTTAACTATAGTAGGCCTCTAACTGCTCCGGAGTCTCTCCGCTGAGGAAAATGTTTTAGGTCTTACAAGGTGCATTGACTAAATTTTAGGGGGCCCCCTCGAAAATGCTATAAATCTAAGGGGTACTTTGAAATATTTTAAAAATAAAAGGGCTTAAATTGATATGTTTTCTGAAAATGAAAATAAAATACGAATTGAGTCCCTCATGAGAAGTTATTAATTTATTATGTTAACCGGTCACTAATGGCAAACATTAAACTTACCAAACGCTAAATCGTTAGTGTTAACTCSTCTTACATATCGTTTAGGTTTATGGCGCTACTCCGAACCCATGCAGCAAGGGTGCCCCCTTACTAGGACTGTTCTTGCAAGAGGGTGGGCCCAGGTCCTTCAAAAAAATAAGGGCCCCACTTTTTTTAGAATTTAATATTATAGTAGCACTAATTAAAAAAATTAGTAAATAAAGAGATATATATATTTTAGTATCTAATAAAACCCAAAAAAGACGGACCAATCATAATTAATTAATTACGTTGAAAAATAAAATATGTAAAACCCGAAAAATAAAATATGTAAAACCCGAAAAATTAATTGATCGTTTATAGTAATGCTTATTGGCTCTCCAAGTTCTTTATTTAGAATATAGTAATTTTTTTGTTATTAACTAAGAAAACTGTCTGTTTATGAAAAAAATTACCAATCATATGAGATGGGTCCAACTTATATCTATATTTAGGTTTTGGAAACTATTCTTGTTTTTTCATACATTATTGACTTCTTATTATTTAATAATGAATACATGACTTGTAAGTACTCTTCTATCTCTAAAACAAGAATAAATATCAAGCAATAACCACCATGGATTTTTGATTCTAAGATTGATGGTTTCGAAATTTTTTATTTTAACTTTTAACCCTAAAAGTTTAAAATAGTGATGRAAAACATGAACCTGGGATGAGATGAAAACCCAAGTGATTTATATTGATTTACACCGAGTTTGCTCAGAATACATTCAATATTGTGACCTTAATTAATGTCAATCTATATATTAAAGGTACATTATAAGATGTTTTAGGCGGTGGAACGGATTACCGACGGTCTGTAAAAATGATATGGTAGATAATATTCACTTAAAAATAATTATTGATTGATTTTACGTCTAGAAATACTCGGAAAAACGGTTTTATACTAATTATTCGTATTTTTCGAATACAATGTTATTTCCGATGATAAAATCAATATATTAAATATATTTTTTGTCATATTTATCGATGACATGTAGCCTATAAAATGTCAGGCTCCGGCCTGCCTTGACCACCATCGTTTGACGACATGCAACAATCCCGGACTAGCTTGACATTTATTTGTTGCATCGACTCTGAAAAAATTATGGATCCATCATTGATGGGTAATGAACCCGGTATCCAGACCCTAATTATACAGAGTGAGTTTGGTTTCTTTTGTTTTTTGGACGAGTTCATGGAGAAAGTTCATACTTTTTACGTCATAAGACTATTTCCATGCATGCATGATGCACTTAATGCCAACCATTGATAAATGACAGTTGGACAGATTTTCTTAGTTTCTAGGTTGACCGCAAGTTTTTCCTTCAAGTTTGTCTGATTGTGGTGCTCATATATAATTTGMGGGAATCAGCAAGGTTCAGCATATGCAGAAGCAGAAGCAGAAGCAGAGCATAATAAACATGATTTTAATCGCAGAAGCATGGCTCTTTTTCTGTTTCTTTTTCATTCCTTTTCTCTCATCTGGAGCTGATACTTTGGCTGTGAATCAATCTCTTTCTGGAGATGAAACACTTGTCTCTCTTGCTGGAAATTTYGAATTGGGTTTCTTTAGACCAGGTGAGTCTCCCAACTATTACGTAGGCATCTGGTATAAAAAGGTCTCTTCCAACCCTCCTACTGTAATTTGGGTAGCAAACAGACAAACACCCGTATCTGATAGATTCAAGTCTCGATTCAAAATCTTAGATGGTAACTTGGTGCTCTTAGATGAGTCAAACACTCAAATTTGGTCTACAGATCTTATGATGTCTACTTATTCAAGTTCGGTGTCTGTAGTTCTTCTTGATAATGGCAAATTAGTTTTGAGAAATGGTTCAAGTCCACCAATTTGGCAGACTTTTGAACATCCAACCCATGCCTTATTGCCTGGTTGTAAGCTTGGATACAACAAGCTGACAAATACTAAGCAGGTTTTAACTTCATGGAGAAGTAAAGAGGATCCTGCGGAGGGATTCTTTTCCTTAGAGATTGACCAAAATGCGTCCCAGTATGTACTGAAGTGGGATAAATCTGTGGAGTACTGGACTAGTGGAACTTGGAATGGTCGTTTCTTCAGCTCAATACCTGAAATGAGGTCGAATTTTAAGTATAATTTCAKCTTCTTTTYGAATGAKACTGAGAGTTACTTTACTTATTCTCTGTATGATAATTCCACTATAACTACACTTATGATGGATGTTTCTGGACAAATTCAGCAACAAGTATGGTTTGAGTCTCCCGAACAGTGGTTTKTGGTTTGGAGWCAGCCTRAAACAAAGTGTGAGATCTATGATTTTTGTGGGGGTTTTGGTACTTGCAAGCAGACTACTGGATCCGAATTCTGTAGTTGCTTGACTAGTTTCACGCCTAAATCAGATAGCGATTGGTATCAGAGTAATTTCTCTGGTGGGTGTGTAAGAAAAACCAATTTGCTGTGTGGTGGAGACGTGCAAGATCTTGATTTTCTCAATATTAAAGTCAAGACTGTGCCTGCAAATAATTCCATGGCAGTTGGTAGTGCTGAAGAATGTCGTACCAACTGTTTGAACAACTGCTCCTGTAATGCTTACACTTTTGTCAATAATCAGTGTTCAGTTTGGGACGGAGATCWCTTGAACCTSTCAGAAGACGACACKAGTGACAAAACAATCTACGTCAAGGTTGCTTGTAAAGACCTTCAACATCGTAAAACGCGTAAAGGGGTCACTATGAGTAYTRTTGYTGGGTCTGTTGCCGGTGTGGTTTTTGTCTTGGGTTTAATTTCGTTTATAATCTACAGAAAAAAGAGGMGTTTGGTTGGAAAAACGACAATGGAGGGMWTGTTGGTGGCTTTTGTATACARAGATTTGCAAATAGCCACCAAAAACTTCTCTGACAAACTGGGAGGAGGTGGTTTTGGTTCCGTTTTTAAGGGGGTTCTGCGTGATTCATCCGTTGTGGCAGTGAAAAAGCTTGATAGCATCAGCCAAGGAGAAAAGCAGTTTAGGAGTGAGGTCAGCACAATTGGGACCACCAAACACGTTCATCTTGTAAGCCTTCGTGGCTTTTGTGCAGAAGGCAACAATAAGCTTTTGGTGTATGATTACATGCCAAATGGTTCTCTAGATTCCCATCTTTTTCATGACAAACCAGTTTTAAACTGGAAGACAAGGTATGAGATTGCACTTGGAATAGCAAGAGGGTTGGTTTATCTTCACGAGAAGTGCAGAGACCTTATAATTCACTGTGACATAAAGCCAGAAAACATCCTTCTAGATGCTGATTTCTGCCCAAAAATTACAGATTTTGGTCTTGCAAAGCTTGTCGGTCGAGACTTCAGTAGGGTTTTGACAACTTTAAGAGGAACAAGAGGATATCTAGCACCAGAATGGTTATCAGGGGTGGCGGTGACAGCCAAAGCAGATGTTTTTAGCTACGGAATGTTGCTCTTTGAATTAGTAAACGGTAAGCGAAATGCAGAGCGATCTGAAGATTCAAGGGGTACATTCTTCCCTTGTTTGGCTGCAAGCGTAGTTATGGTGGGAGGTGACATCCTTAGCCTACTAGACAGCAAGTTAAACAGGGAAGCCAGCATTGAAGAAGTGACTAAAATTTGCAAAGTTACATTTTGGTGCATCCAAGATGAGGAAGATAATCGGCCTTCGATGAGTGTGGTGGAACAGATACTTGAAGGGGTTTTGGATGTGAACATGCCTCCAGTCCCACGATCCATCCGGCTCTCCGTTGATAACACGGAGCCCATTGTTTTCTTCGCCGAAGTAACAAGCTAGCTGTTCCGAGAAAGCAATCTTACTTCTTCAAGGTAATTCTGTATATTTCCTTTTGTTAGGGCAGCTCCAACCTTCATACAAAAAAAAAACACCAAATAGGTGGGCCCATAAACACAAAAAAAAAAGCTCAACTCCAACCGTTTGCCGTCCATCTCTTCCACGGAAAATTTGCCGCTCATTTCCTTCCTCCGGCAAAACTTTGGTGTATTTGGCGTGCGATTGGATCCAAAAGAACGGCAAAACCCTAGTTTTGCAGTTCGATTGGAGTTGCTCTTATGGTGGCATTATGCAGTACCTCGTTATGGAGTAATAGATTAAGCAGTCTTTTTAAGTAGTTATATTTTCTTTGTTAAGGTCGCATTATGTAGTCTGTATATTGTTATAGAAGAAAAGAGCAATTTAAATTGTTATACCTGCTCTTTTTTTTTTTTGGAAACAATTAATACGTTGGATCCTTGTTTTTGGTTTTTAATTTTCGCAATTTGGTGAAAACTGCTTGAATGAAATTAAATTAAGTAGATATATGACTTAGCGATATGGATTATGAGGGATGATCTTTTCTTAACAAAAAAAAATGGTGTTAACTTTGTGAAAAATAGCGGTCAAAGTAGGTGGTTATAAAAATATGACATTTTTCAGATATAAAATATGATTTGTCTCCCAAATCAGATATAATATCTGATTTGTCTCCTAAATCAGATACAAATAATTTTTTCGTATCATCAATTATTAAGAAATATTGACATTCGGTGGTGATAAAAAATATAATTTTAAACGATATGTTTATTAGTGAACTCAATTCAAATGATGTTCATGTGCGAAGAAGAAACATTAATACATGAAATATTAAATAGGTCCAAGGTTCAGTAGTGAACAATTTTCATAACTACCGATTTCTGTTACTTATCATATAAATGTTCATTGTTGAATTAATAAATCGTTCATAAATGAACAAATAATATGTGATTGATTTCGGTGTGAAAATGATGAAGGAGAGATTGCCGGGAACTGAAATCGGTGCATAATATAATCTCCTTATTTTTTTTTTCCAATTTTACTATGTCACTATTGTTCATCATGACATAACACGCATTCGTTTTACCATTATTACAAATATGTTACTAATGTTTTAATATGTAGATTTAATAAATTAAATGTCATGATTGGTTCACATATTTAACACCAAATATATCATCAACAATTAAACCAGTTTTTATGGATTATATTATAGTGTTGGAAGTTTGGGATTAGTTGAGTCATTTATGTTTCCACGACACTTGGATATTTTTAAATGTATAGAAAGGATTTGTGATTTCCGCTTCAAAACGAAATAACATGTTTGGTAGTTCGATGTGTTTTTTTTCTGATCCGTTTCTTGCAAAATATTAAAGTCAAATTTAGAATCTGTAATCAAATAAAAAGATTATTTTGATTTAATTTTTTGAAAACTTACATGTTTAGTAAACATCATTCTTAATTTATCTACTTCTTAACATTTTTTTAAATGTAAAAAGACTAAACAAGGCCTCAATTAGTAACAAAAATAGCAGTGTATGTGGGTTTGGGTTTCAAACGAAGACGAGATGTACAAGATGTAGATTGAGATTAACTTTTAGTGAATGAGTTGCGTTTATTGGTTTTTATGTCGCAATCAACAGGCATACACCTAGAAAACTACAACTCATAAATACAACAACATCCTTGATTGACCGACGATATCAAAGTTGTTGAATTATGTGGTCCTTAGTGACACCCCTTCCTTCATGTGGTACAACGTATGTCAAAGTCATGAACGACAACCCATTTTTTTTGATTTGGGAGTTCACTTTCTTAGACTTTTCAAAGGAAACAATCAATTTTGGTAGAGGCTTGTTTGTATAGTAGATTCCATCATCTCCTGTCCTGACCTTGCATTCACGGACATATAAGTTAATTTGGTTGATTTTTTTGCACATTCGAGAATATAACAAGTCAAAACCCCTCATGGATCGCTCACCAGAGTGGCCTAGACAAGCTTGGCCCCCCAACCATAGTCTCAACTCTTAAACCACAAGGGTGGTGCATGATTGGTTTGAGCTTGACTTCAAAGATTAAAAGTACCAGGATGTCACATGTTCAAATCCACGAATGAATAAAAATCCCCTTGTGGCTACGGAGGTTCAAATACAGTGACTCCGGTCTATCTGCAAAGTAAGTGGTCCTCTTGGGATTAGTCAGTTCGCATAGCGGGTTGGATATCCAGGTTAATCAAAAACTCTTAATTAACCTAACTTTTACGTATATAAAACAATAATAATTAAAAAATAGTCAAAAAGAACCCAAAGTCATGACGGTTTAATTTTTTTTTTCAGTAAGTGATCAAACTGGTCAAATTGAACAACAAAAAAAACAGTTTGGTCTAACTGTCTAAGCGGTTTAGACGATTTGGGCCTCTTATGGGGTTTAAACTAAAAAAAAAATACATCTATATATAAAATGAAATTTCTACCAATATAACATTACTAAAAAATAGTATCCCGAATTATAAATGTTTATCTTTAAAAAAAACATTGATCAAATTGAAAAAAAAATTAACAAATCCACCAACAATGATTGGAATTGGTGGACAAACTTGAGAAAATTGAAGGACAATTTGGAATCTTGGATTTGATATTTGACGGATTTTGGAATTTTTCAATTTAGACAACACAGTCAATTGAGAAATGAAAACTAAAAACATAATGTGTTGGATGAACTTTTTTTAATTGGCCCATCAAAATTAAGCCTACAACATGAAAACTAATTCATGTGCATTTTTAGCGGTCGGTTTGGTCTAGACTGCTAGGAAAACGTTCAAACTACATACCAAATCAAACCAGACCTAGCGGTTTGACTATTTTTCAGATTGAACCGGATCGTCAGACCGCTCAAACCATCAAAACGGTCCGATTTAACTTGGTTTGACCGATTTAAACGGTCCAACGAATATTTTGAACACCTCTAAGCCATAGAATCTCACTCTCTTGATGCATTTTAGTAATAAAAAACACTAAGGGCGCGTTTGGTTTGAGGGATTTGGAGGGATTTGGATTTGAAATCCATTCCCATCCCTGTTTGGTTTGCTAACAGATCAGGATTTCAAATCCCGTGTTGAACTTAAAATCCGGTAAACAAGGGATTTTGAAATCCATAGTAAATGGGCTGGATTTCAAATCCGGGCGACATCTCTTCTTCGACTTCTTCGACTCTTTCAATCTTCATGCCCTCATCTCCATATCTAGAACTCTCGTTTCAATCTTCATGCCCTTCGTCGCCGTTCGTCGCCCTCTCCCTTCGTCGCCGTTCGTCTCCCTCTCCCTTCGTCGCCGTTCGTCTCCCTCTCCCTTCGTCGTCGTTCGTCGCCCTCTCCCTTCGTCGCCGTTCGTCTCCCTCTCCCTTCGTCGTCTCCGTCGCCCACAGGTAAATCCTTTTTCCCCTAATCTGCTTCCTACAGATTAGGTTAAATATACAGATTAGGTTCAATATACATATTAGGTTGAGGGATTAGGTTGAATATACAGATTAGGTTCGATAATTTTGTTGTAGTTCTCGATAATTTTGCTGTAGTTCTCGATAATTGTCAATTGAGTAAGGAGACCCAATACTACAAATCCTACAAACCAAACAGATGATGGATTTTAAATCCAATCCATTCCAAATCCCATGGAATCCAAATCCCTCAAAAACATTCCTGCAAACCAAACGCACCCAAGTTTTTTGTGTTTATTTTAAAATTCTACAAAAATCCAATTTCCTAAAAAAGTTAACGTATAAATTTAATACTTTATATTTAAATGAAATTATATAAATGCAATTGTAAGTAAAGTAAAATTGTAATTTATTTGTGTAAGTTATTATATATCCACGATACGTGTCACACAACAATACTGTTAAGGAGTATGTAAACTTATAGACTTGTACACAAAGAATACGTTCGCCTTCATTTGAAAGTAATTCAAAAAGTCATGATTGACAGTTAAGTAATTATTCCTGAAGAATAATTATAGATCATGTGTTAAAACGTAGTTATGATAATTATTGGGTATTATCTGTAAATAAGCATAATTATTTAAAGCTTTAGATAATTATATGTAAATATCAAACTTTATTTAAAGTTACAGGGTGACTATGATACCAATATATATAAACAGGGTGTTAAGCCAATTCAGTTGGTGTGAATGAATTCAATTCTCCGATTTTAGCTATCAGGCTATATTCACATATTTAGTTTTTTTTGGGGCTAGCACCTAGTGGATGATCTATGCGTGTTCATGTGTGGATCGACTGTAGAGGAAACCCCGTTTGGTTTTTAAGTGCCGTATCAGACTTTTCATTAGATCTAAAAGGTACAATCCTAAAACACCCTATGGTGTGTTATAATTAATTAAATGTCTCATTGATCAAGCTTTTGGGTTACCCGGGTACTTAAATGTTTGAAATTTTAGTACTAAAATGAAAGTTTTGAAAATACGTTACCCAAAATAAGAATCAAGTTAAAATACGTTGTTTTTTCATGCAATTTGCCATTTATTTTATATATAAGTATATTGTTTTCGGGTGAGGCTCCGTTGAGAAGAAGAGTTAAGATGAGAAACATAATAAGAGATCTCCATCATTGGATGTATTGCACCGAGATGTAGGGGTGTTCATGGGTTGAGTTGATCGGGTTGAAGACATTTGAATAACCCAACCCAATGCTTGCTTTTTGAAAAATCTTAACCCAACCCAATGTTTGCTTTTTGAAAAATCTTAACCTAACCCAACCCAAACCAAAGTGCCACCCAATCCAACCAAAACCGTACGGGTTGGTCGGGTTGATACTTTAATACATTAAAATATTCTTTTAACCTTGAATATGTTATTTTCCTACTCATAATTTTCTTTTCATCATCAACCACATGATACAACTTATCCATACTTCTTACGTATATCACATTCAGTTAATTTTCTCAATTTACATATCTATGTTCACAGTTACTGAACATATATACAAATTAGTTATATAGAGATGTAAATAGATTAAAAATATTTGTAGATGAAGAACAAACGTGATAATGTAATTGTATAATATATATATATATATATAGAAATTCAATAATCATATTAAATCTAAGAAATAAAAGGATATCAGGTTCATCGAATTGAGTTGAGTTCAAATAATAATAACCCAATAGCAACCAAATACCTATACTTCAAAAAATTTATAACTTAATTAAACGTCTTGTTAAATTATTTCATGTTGAATTGCGTTGACGAAGTTTTTAAACACCTCTAACGATACGCATCAAGAATCCGAGCTTAACTCTACTTCTCGTGCTATTCTTCACGGTCGTTTTCTTGATAAAAGTTACGAATATGCCTTGAAAATATATGGTGACCGACTTTTGAAAACGTAGTTCCTCAGGGATTTGGAAGCTAAAATCCCCGCCAAGGAGAACGTCACCATCTCAACCTTTAAAACCTAGATTTCAAATTCGATTGATACGAACAACAAACGGAGAGAGGAATGATATCAGTGGATAGGTGGGCGGATAGCAGTCAGGTGTATTTCCTAACTCATCTTCACGCCGATCATACCGCTGGCTTATCGTCTTCTTGGAAGAGAAGTCCACTTTTCTGCTCTCGCATTACTGCTAAGCTGTTTCCTCCCAAATTCCCCGGTTTCGACCTCTCATTGCTTCGAATCCTCGAAATCGGGCAA